>NC_134228.1:14227928-14295428 GCF_965140235.1 Caretta caretta | reverse complement strand
GGGCAGAGCACAGGGCGGGGCTTATGGGGGGAGATGTGGAAGGGTCGGCCTGCCCCCCTAGCCGGGACGGTGGGGCACGGTGGGGTGAGAACGCTCAGACACTGGCACCAGACCTTGGATCCCACCCCGAGTGCAATCGCCCCACCCCAGGCCTGGCCCCGAGCCTGGCCCCACTGCGCTGCTGGCATTTCAGCTAGCAGCCTGGAAGGAAGGGCCATGGGTCCCAGCCCCAGCGGCCGCTCAGCCCCCTGG
This sequence comes from Caretta caretta, assembly GCF_965140235.1. NCBI lineage: Eukaryota > Metazoa > Chordata > Testudines > Cheloniidae > Caretta > Caretta caretta. The sequence continues at coordinate 14,295,176 of NC_134228.1, read as the reverse complement.
CTGTCATCTTGATTGGGATAGCCAAAGGGGTTCGAGCGATTGCTGAGCCTCCCAGGGGACTCGGGCACCAGCAGGAGCCCAGAGCCAGGAAAGCAGCCAGCCAGCCAGGCCTTGCACACCTCCAGCCAGCCAGGCCTTGCACACCTCCAGCCAGCCAGGCCTCGCACACCTCCAGCCAGGCCTTGCACACCTCCAGCCAGTCCTCGCACACCTCCAGACAGCCAGGCCTCGCACACCTCCAGCCAGCCAGCCAGCCAGTCAGTCCTCAAACACCTCCAGTCAGGCCTCACACACCTCCAGCCAGCCACCCAGTCCTCGCACATCTTCAACCAGGCCTTGCACACCTCCAGCCAGCCAGTCAGTCCTCACACACCTCCAGCCAGCCAGGCCTCACACACGTCCAGGTAGCCCTCCCTCCCCCGCACACCCCTCCATCCATCCATCCTTCCCGTACACCCCTCTCTCTGCGTATCGGGGGGGTATTCTGTCCATGTGGTAATGTCCTGGTCACGGGGGTCCAGCATCGCAGACTCTGGTGGACAAGCTAGCCAAGCCCTGCCCTTTTGCACAGCACTGCGCCCTACCAGAGATTTCCCTTTGGCGCTACCATCCTCACCTGCTGGGCTTCCAGCTCGGCCGTCAGCCTGAACGAAACCAGAAATAACAGTTATAGTCAAACAACGGGAGCGCCTGCCCAGGCCCGTCACCAGGGCATCCGAGCCCTTCGCAGGGAGGAAGGGATATGGCACAAGGGCTATGGCAGGGTCCTTCCTCCCAGCAGAGAAATGCAGCCACCTCTGGCAGGGCCCGCAGCCGCGGCCCAGCAGAGCAGAGCAATCAGGACAGTGAGGAATCCCATAAGCCACTGGAAACACGGGGAGGGTGGAGAGGGGTGGAGTGCGCTTGACCCAGTTGGGACTGGGGCAGGCAAAGAAGGCCCAAAAAGTGCCAGGGGAGTTTCCTGGACAAACCAGTCGGGGCCTTGGACTGACTGTGATCCACAGCAAAGCAGCAGCTGCAGCGCCAAGCTCACAGAACCTGGGAGGGAACCCAGGAGTCCTGGCTCCCAGCCTCACCCAGCTCTAACCACTAGACCCCACTCCCCTCCCAGAGCCAGGATTGAACCCAGGAGTCCTGGCTCCCAGCCCACCCTGCACTCACCTCTTGAACTTCTGCTGCAGTTCTGAGTGGCGGCGCGAAGCTGCCTCCAGATATTCGGTCGCTCTCTTGTTTTCCTGTTGGAACAGCTGCCTGGGGACAACAGAGGGCAGTGAACAGCCCAGACGCCTCGGTGATGGACAGCAACCCTCCCCAGCCAAGGCAGGCTGTGCTGGGAACGACTCTCTCTGCATCCCCTTGCCAAATGCTTCTCCCTGGCGGACCTCTGCCAGCGCTGTCCCAAGGCACTCTCTGCACTAGCCTAGATGGATGGTTTCATGGCAGCACCTAAGCTGCCCTCACTCCTCAAGGCAGGGATAGGACCCAGAAGTCCTTGCTCCCATCTGCCCCCCACTCTAACCACTAGACACCACTCCCCTTCCTGAGCCGGGGATAGGACCCAGGAGTCCTGCTCGCAGTGTATCGATGCAGTACTGCTCCCCCGCTGGCAGGCACAGGGCTGGTGGCACTCAGCACTCACAGGGCACTGCTGGCCTCCTGGCTCTTCAGGAACATCCTTTCCTGGCTGGGAGCTGCCTCTGCCTGGGGCAGGGAGTCCAGCTGCTTCTCGACCTGGGCCAGGTTGTCTTGGATCAGCTTGTCTAGGGCAAATGACAGAAACAGAGTCACAGGGCAACGTAACTCGGGTGCTGGGATCTCAGTGAGAACAGGTGGGGCCCAGCTCCTGGACTGAGACATGTCTGCAGAGACCAAGATCGGGGTCCCATCGTGCCGGACGCTGCCCAGACCCCAACCGAGATCAGGGCCCCATCATGCCAGGCACTGCCCAGACCCCGACCGAGATCAGGGCCCCGTAGTGCAAGGCGCTGCCCAGACCCCAACCAAGATCAGGGCCCCGTCATGCCGGGCACTGCCCAGACCCCAACCGAGATCAGGGCCCCGTCGTGCTAGGCGCATGCCCAAAGCCCGACCGAGAGATGGTCCCTGCCCGCAAGCGTCTGCACTCCAAATAAACAAGACAGACCCGAGGGAGGATTATTCTGCCCATTTTACAGCTGGGAACTGAGGCCCAGAGAGATTCATCACCTTCGCTCAGCAAACGTTCCCTGCTCTCAGCCATGCTGCAGATCTCGGCAGCCAGCTTCTCCATGCTCTAGGAGGAGGGGGAGGGAATTCACCACAGAGCATGCTGCCATGGGGAGGAAGAAGCGTCCACAGCCTTCCCTCATGCTAACCTCCCGTAGATGGGTCTTGTCCCAGACTGAAGCCTGGTCTCTGAGGGGAGACGCAGCTTGTACCAGCTAAAGAGCAGTGTCCCTGCCCCCGGAGGCCTTATATCAGGTCCCTCCCTGTAATGCTGCCACAGCACAACACCGTGGACATCCTTGGCTTCTGCTAGCATCGAGTGTCCTCAACCCCTGTCCTGGCTCCTATCCCCTGCCCCCCCCCCCCACAGATCCCACTCCCCTCCCAGAGCCGGGGCAAGAACTCAGGAGCCCTGGCTCCCAGCCCCCCTCAAAGCCAGGTAGAGAACCCAGGAATCCTGGCTCCCAGTCAGACTCCCTGCTCTAACCCAATCCCTCCCACACGTGCCCATGTCCCCTCCCAGTAGGGTTGTGTCCCACAATCTGTCCCTAGGGGAGCGTTCCCCACCCCACGCACCCAGGAACAGCACAGGGGACCCCAATGGCTCTTACGTGGCACTCCTGGAGGGTCTTGTGCTTCTCCATCAGCTCGTCCAGCTGCTGCTCAAATTCCAGCCTGGAAACAACACAGGGTGAGGGGCTGCCATGGGGCAGAGAGTTTTGCGCACAACAGAAACACTCACACGCACGCACAGCAGGGTTCATCCCCTCCAGCAGGGGCAGCAGGGACACACAAACACACACACACACCCACAGAGCAGGGCTGGTCCCTCCAGCAGGGGGCAGCAGAGACACACACACAGAGTGTGTTACATACAGTGCAGTACCTGTGTGTCCCTGCTGCCCCCTGCTGGAGGGGCTGAGCCCTGTGTGTGTGTCACTGCCGTCCCCAGTTGGAGGGGATGAGCCCTGCTCGGTGGTGTGGGTGTGTCCCCCTGCTGCGGGGGATGAGCCCTGCTCTCTGTGGGTGTGTTTGTGTGTCTGTGTCCCTGCTGCACCCCACAGGAGGAGATGAGCTCTGCTCTGTGTGTGTGTGTGTGTGAGAGAGACAGAGAGAGACGCTAAGGGCTGAATTCACCCGCCCAGAGTGACTCTCCCCCCTCTGGTGAGCAGGCGCTGGCAAGCGAGGGCCTGTGGCAAAGCCGGGACTGACTAGGCCGAGCAGTGTCACCTCTGCACTATGGGCCTGGCAGCTGGTTAATTATTTGTCGTTAGTTTCCTGGACAGAACAGGAACGCGCCCAGGGTGTGGAACCCGAGGCAGAGGCTCAGGCTGCAGGAGGGAGCCCGTTCGGCGGGATGCCACCATTGCACACCTAGGCCAGACGGCTAGTGGACACACTGGGGTGTGCAACCCTGGCCTCTCTCGGAGCACTTTCCCATGGCTCGGCCCGGCTGGCACACAAGGGGCTGCCCCTAGGGTGGACGCCCCAGACTCTCTAAGGGGTTTACTTTGAGGATCGGGCTGGCGTAGAGCTCACGGAGAAGGGAGCATCTAGACTCGGGGCAGCGGGATATCCCAGAAGGCACTGCCCGCTCCTGCTCATGGCCCGTGGTGACTGAGGAGGAGTGTAGGTGCGCCTGTGGGGTGCTGTGGATGACACATGCCCATCTCCAGGAGTGTGTTGGAGCGGCAGCAACTCCCGCTTACAGAGCTGGGGGTTCAGTCCGCTGCAGGGGGGCGGGAGTCAGTACCTCTGTTTCCTCTGCTTCAGCTTCTCCTCCTGGATCTTCGCCGTCAGCTCCTCGATGCTCTGCTTCCGATCCTGGGACAGCGTCTGCTGCCTGCCCGGGGCGAACAAGGGCGGCGCAGCCTGGTGAACCCGGGCAGCCTGATTCCCAGACGAGGGCACAAGACTCTTCGCCCACGGGGGATCCCAAGACACTTTCCCCAGGTGAATCTACCCACCCCCCCGCAAGCGGGCAGAGAAGCAGAAGCACCTGGCCCAGTATCAGGCCATGACATGAATAGAACCCAGGCGTCCTGGCTCCCAGCCTCCTCCTCCCCTGCTCTAACCACTAGACCCCACTCCCCTCCCAGAGTTGGGGACAGAACCAAGGAGTCCTTCTCTCTCTCTATGGTTCTCTGTGTCTCTCAGTCTCCATCTATATCCCCATACATACCCCTCCACCTGTCCATCCCTCCCTCCTGCCCCAACCCCTGCCCTATCCCCCTCTCACCTCTGGGCCTCAGCCTCCGTCTCCTGGCAGCGGAGCTGCAGGGTCCGCAGGACCTCTGGAAGGGACACGCATGTTAGTGAGGGGATACGGCTCCCAGAGAGACACCGTGCGCTGATCCCTGCTGGGGCCACCCCACTCCCCATGGGGTGCTCGCTCTGGCCTGCCCTTGGGCAGCTCCCACTGACCTGGGGAGGCACCCAGAGCCCCTGGCAGGGGGAGACTGGGAGATCCTGGTATGAGAGGATGGGGAATGGGGGGGGCACAGAGGCCCTGGGATGGGGGGAGATCGGGGGACCCTAGTGTGATGGGAGGGGGAACGGGGGGCACACAGAGGCCCTGGGATGCGGGGGGAATCGGGGTACCTGGTGTGAGGGAGGGGTCAGAGGGGGCACACAACGCCCCTGGGGGCACACAGCAACCCTGGCAGGGGAGAGAATGAGCAGAGAGGCAGGAAGTCTCTGAAATAGAGGGGACTGGCATGGGGGCCCACAGGGAGTTTGGGGGGCAGACTGTGGTTAAGGCTGGATCCCGGGCTGTATGCAGGTTAACGCCTGTGTGACCCGCTGGTAATGGTAATGCCTGTCTCGTCTCGAGTCCTTCTCATCAGTGGATCTCAAAGTGCAGGACCAAAGTGGTCAGTGCCTTTATCCCGGCTGTCCAGCCGTCCTCGTGTCACTCAGCCGAGTTGCTAAAGGCCTGCTCTCACCTTGCTTCTGGCTGCAGATTTTCTCCAGGTTCGACTTCTCCTCGTTCACTGCAAAAGAGTGTGGGGGGGAGAAACAACCAGGCTGGGGGCCCATATCCTCTGGGTTCGGGGTTGTGTCTCACTGGCGCTAGGGGATAGGTCCAGCCCCCCACAGCACGCAGCTGGGTAGCGAAGGGGCGTTCTGCCAGAGAGCTCAGAAGACGCCGTGGCCCAAATCCTTAAAGGTATTAGGTGCCACGGGGAGTTAGGCACCATTGAGACTCTGGGTCAAAGGACTTGAGGTGCAATGTGAGCCGCAGGGAGCAGTGCTGGGCGGGGGGGTGACTTACGCTCCTCCAGCTCTGCCTGCAGTTGCTCGCTGCACGCCTGCCCATCATGCAGCTCCTGGCTCAGAGCCTGCTTAGCTAAGGAGAGACCAAACGGGTTAGGGGTGAAGGTGTGGGGAGAGAGAGAGAGGGATGTCTAAGGGGCTGGAGCAGTGGTGTGTGTAATGAGGTGGGATGGATGGATAGATAGATAGATGGAGAGGTGTGTATGGGGATGGATGGGGTGGTGTGGGGTTGGAGGGAGGGAGGGAGAGGTCAATATGGGGTTGGATAATGGGGGGGTGTACAGGGATGGATGGAGGGAATGGTCGGCATGGGGATGGATAGTGGGGTGTGTGTATGGAGATGGATGGAGAGTGGGAGGGAGGGGTCAATACAGGGATGGATAGTGGGGGGTGTACAGGGATGGATGGAGGGAATGGTCGGCATGGGGATGGATAGTGGGGTGTGTGTATGGAGATGGATGGAGGGTGGGAGGGAGGGAGGGGTCAATACAGGGATGGATAGTGCGGGTGTATAGGGATGGATGGGGTGGGGTTGGAGGGAAAGAGGGAAGGGTCAGTATGGGGTTGGATAGTGGAGGGGGATGGATGCGGGGCTGTGGGGTTGGAGGGAGGGAGGGGTCAATATGGGGATGGATAGTGGGGTGTATGTATGGGGATGGATGGAGGGAAGGGTCAGTACGGGGATGGATAGTGGGGGGTGTATGGGGATGGATGGGATGGAGTGGGGTTGGAGGGAGGGAGGGAAGGATCAGTATGGGGTTGGATAGTGGGGGGGATGGATGCAGGGCTGTGGGGTTGGAGGGAGGGGTCAATATGGGGATGGATAGTGGGGTGTGTGTATGGGGATGGAGGGTGGGAGGGAGGGAGGGGTCAGTACAGGGATGGATAGTGGGGGGTGTATGGGGATGGATGGGGTGAAATGGGGTTGGAGGGAGGTAGGGAAGAGTCAATATGGGTTGGATAGTGAGGGATGGGGTGGGGATGGATGCTGGGCTGTGGGGTTGGAGGGAGGGGTCAGTACAGGGATGGATAGTGGGGTGTGTGTATGGGGGGGGTCAGTGCGGGGATGGATAGTGGGGTGTATCTACAGGGATGGAGGGAGGGGTCAGTATGGGCCTAGAGAGCTATAGGAAGATAGGTGTACATGGGGATGGATGGATTATATAGATCCCTGCATTACCAAGGGCCTGAGTCTGATTTCAGCACCACTGGGTGAAATCCACAGTCCCTGCTCTGAATCCATGGGCTCGTTTACACACCGCTTTCAAAGCCACGGAAGCTAAACCAGAGAACGGCCTCAGCTCCTGGGTCGGCGCGTCCCCCGGCGGGGGCAGCAGCATGGCTCTGGGGGTGAAGTGTGTGTCCCCATGTAAACAGGCTCTCAGTGAGAGCAGGATCTAGCTCCTGTGGGCAGGTAGAGAGGGGCTGACATTGGGGGGCCTAGTAGCAGGCTGGCACGGCAGTAAGGGGTGCTGGGTGAGCGGGCTGCAGCCCAGTGTGCTCCGTAATAGGAGTGGACAACCCCCTGCCTTCCCTGCCCCTCACCTCGCTGCAGTCTGCTGATCCTTCCTACCAGGTCGTCCATTCGGGGCTCCATGGTCCCTGCTGCAGAGGGAAGGGGAAGGAGAAGGATACGCCCGGTTGTGTTCCTAACACGCATCCTTCACCCTATGCTTTTTTGAGTGTGCCTGGGCGGGAGGGGTAATTTCTCCCTTCACTTAACTGGGGGAGGGTAAACTGAGGCACGGATAAGTGACATAGAGAGTCACTGGTAGAGCCTGGAAAAGGACACAAGAGACCTCTTTCACAGACTACAGTTCTGACAGCTAGACCCCACTCTCCCCCCCGAGCCAGGGAAAGAACCCAGGAGTCCTGGCTCCCAGCCCCACCACTCTAACCCCTAGATCCCACTCCCCGCAAGCCAAGGATAAAGTCCTGGCTCCCAGCCCCACAAGCTCTAACCCCTACATCCCACTTCCCTCCCAGAGCTGGAGAGAGAACCCAGGAGTCCTGGCTCCCAGCACTAACCACCAGACCCAGCTCCCAAATACCATCCTGCAGTTGTTTCACCAGCAATAGCAGCTCCTCTGCCTTGGGTGCAAAGTCGCTGGGAACTGGGAAGAGTTAAAAAAAAACAAAGGAATTGCTTTGTTGTACCAAAGATTCAGCTCAAGCTTGTAACTGGGCTTTCTAGGGGGATTTATCCACCCCACGGCGTGCAGGAGAAGGGCGCTGTGGGGTTGCCATGGATTTATCCAGCCCATGGCATGAGGGAGAAGGGCACTGTGCGATTGCCATGGCGAGAGGGAGAAGGCATTGTGGGATTGCCACCCCATGGTGTGAGGGAGCAGGGCACTGTGGGATCGCTGCCTCATGGCATGAGCAAGCAGGGCACTGAGATCGCCCCCGCCCCTTGGCGTGAGCGAGCAGGGTACTGTAGGATCGCCCCCCCCCACCTTGGCGTGAGCAAGCAGGGCACTGTGGAATTGGCCCTCCCACCTTGGCGTAAGAGAGAAGGGCACTGTGGGATCACTCCGCTGGTAGTATGAGGGAGCGGGGAGTTGTGGGATCGTCCCCCACTTGGCATGAGCGAGCAGGACATTGTGGGATCACTCCGCTGGTAGCATGAGGGAGCGGGGAGTTGTGGGATCGTCCCCCACTTGGCATGAGCGAGCAGGACATTGTGGGATCACTCCGCTGGTAGCATGAGGGAGCGGGGAGTTGTGGGATCGTCCCCCACTTGGCATGAGCGAGCAGGACATTGTGGGATCACTCCGCTGGTAGCATGAGGGAGTGGGGAGTTGTGGGATCTCCCCCCGCCATGGCGTGAGCAAGCAGGGCACTGTGGGATTGCTCCCTCCTTGGCATGAGCGAGCAGCAGGGCCCTGTGGGATCGCCCACCCCTTGACGTGAGCGAGCAGCAGGGCACTGTGGGATCGCCCCCTTCTTGGTGTGAGCGAGCAGCAGGACACTGTGGGATCGCCTCCCCCCTTGGCATGAGCGAGCAGCAGGGCACTGTGGGATCGCCTCCCTCTTGGCGTGAGCGAGCAGCAGGGCACTGTGGGATCGCCTCCCTCTTGGCGTGAGCGAGCAGCAGGGCACTGTGGGATCGCCTCCCCTCTTGGCGTGAGCGAGCAGCAGGGCACTGTGGGATCGCCCCCCTCTTGGCGTGAGCGAGCAGCAGGGCACTGTGGGATCGCCTCCCTCTTGGCGTGAGCGAGCAGCAGGGCACTGTGGGATCGCCTCCCTCTTGGCGTGAGCGAGCAGGGCACTGTGGGATCGCCCCCCACTTGGCGTGAGCGAGCAGCAGGGCCCTGTGGGATCGCCTCCCCCCTTGGCGTGAGCGAGCAGCAGGGCACTGTGGGATCGCCTCCCCCCTTGGCGTGAGCGAACAGCAGGGCACTGTGGGATCGGCCTCCCCCCTTGGCGTGAGCGAGCAGCAGGGCACTGTGGGATCGCCTCCCCCCTTGGCGTGAGCGAGCAGGAGGGCACTGTGGGATCGCCTCCCCCCTTGGCGTGAGCGAACAGCAGGGCACTGTGGGATCGCCTCCCCCCTTGGCGTGAGCGAGCAGCAGGGCACTGTGGGATCGGCCTCCCCCCTTGGCGTGAGCGAGCAGCAGGGCACTGTGGGATCGCCCCCCACTTGGCGTGAGCGAGCAGCAGGGCACTGTGGGATCGCCTCCCCCCTTGGCGTGAGCGAACAGCAGGGCACTGTGGGATCGCCTCCCCCCTTGGCGTGAGCGAGCAGCAGGGCACTGTGGGATCGGCCTCCCCCCTTGGCGTGAGCGAGCAGCAGGGCACTGTGGGATCGGCCTCCCCCCTTGGCGTGAGCGAGCAGCAGGGCACTGTGGGATCGGCCTCCCCCCTTGGCGTGAGCGAGCAGCAGGGCACTGTGGGATCACTCTGCTGGTGGCGTGAGGGAGCAGCAGGGCACTGTGGGATCACTCTGCTGGTGGCGTGAGGGAGCGGGGAGTTGTGGGATCGCCCCCCCCTTGGGGTGAGCGAGAGCATTGTGGGATCACCCTTCTGGAAGGGCATCGTGGGATTGGCCGTGATATGTCCACCCCATGGGGGCCATTCCCCCCTTGCCCCATCTTCCTCTCACCCTGTTTACTCCCCTCCATGGCCCTATGTACCCAGAGAGGTGTGGGGAGGGGGGGAGGGGGGGCCTTAACACAGGCACCTATTCACACCCCCCCCCAGGAGGGAGGGGGAGCCTTGAAACTTCCCAACCCCCCCCCCCGCGCTTTCTTTTCCCGCCCGTTTTCCAACGGTTGCTGCGGCTCCGCCCCTCCCCTCAGCCAGGCTCGTGCGCTGTGTTTACCACGTGCCAGGGCCCCGCCCCCTCCCCTTGGAGAAAGGGGGAGGAGCTAACCCCTCACTGCAGGGTCCGGGTGGGGGGCAGGTCTAGGCACCAGGACTCCTGGGTTCTCTCCCCGGCTCTGGGAGGGCAGTGGGGTCTGGTGGGTTAGAGCAGGGGGGCTGGGAGCCAGGACTCCTGGGTTCTCTCCCCAGCTCTGGGAGGGGAGTGGGGTCTGGTGGGTTAGAGCAGGGGGGCTGGGAGCCAGGACTCCTGGGTTCTCTCCACAGCTCTGGGAGGGGAGTGGGGTGTGGTGGGTTAGAGCAGGGGGGCTGGGAGCCAGGACTCCTGGGTTCTCTCCCCGGCTCTGGGAGGGCAGTGGGGTCTGGTGGGTTAGAGCAGGGGGGCTGGGAGCCAGGACTCCTGGGTTCTCTCCCCAGCTCTGGGAGGGGAGTGGGGTCTGGTGGGTTAGAGCAGGGGGGCTGGGAGCCAGGACTCCTGGGTTCTCTCCCCGGCTCTGGGAGGGCAGTGGGGTCTGGTGGGTTAGAGCAGGGGGGCTGGGAGCCAGGACTCCTGGGTTCTCTCCCCAGCTCTGGGAGGGGAGTGGGGTCTGGTGGGTTAGAGCAGGGGGGCTGGGAGCCAGGACTCCTGGGTTCTCTCCCCAGCTCTGGGAGGGGAGTGGGGTCCAGGGGCTTAGATTGGGGAGCTGGGTACAGCAACCCCAGAGCAGGGGATCCAGGGCTGCTCTTCCCTTGACCCAGCACCACAGACTAAGCTCATCCTGTCCCTCATTGGTTATCATTTGGGCAGGACTGGGTTTCATCCATTCTCCCCTCTCATCTTTGGGCAGGGGTGGGGGGCATCTTCACAGGTCCCTGGGCTCCACCATTGAGGCAGGGCACCAGGCAGATGTTTCTGTGTTTAGCACCCAGGGGAGAGGGGTCCCGCCCTGGGGATGGCAGAGGGGTGGCATTTGGCTTGGGTAGATGGCAGGGGTGGGTAGGTCAAACAATTGGCAGGGGATGAGCAAGGGCTGGTAGCATCTGGACGCTCCTGTACCTTCGTGGCCAGACAAGGGGAGGAGGCGGAGCTACAGGCAGTCGGACATCATTTATTTCAACCCCCCAACCTGGGCAGGTAGACTCCAGGTGCAGCGAGCCTTGGGACAAGTGCTGGACCAGACCTCTCTGAGCAGAGTTCCCCCCCCCCCCTCCGCTGGCCCTGCTCCCGCTGCAGAGCCCACCCACATAGCTTGCGGCAGGGTGCAAGCACTGGCTGCGTCTTAAAATAACACCCCTGCAAGGAGGCTCGCCTCGGTATTTTGGACTCTGACTGTCCCCATGTTTCTGTTTGCAGTGATGTAGCAGCAGGGTTAACTGCTAGGGCTGGGAGCGAAGCGAGTGCAGCTGGTAGCTTTATTTCTGTACACCAGCTCTCTGCACCACATCACCACGCGCAGACTTGAAGTATCGTCAATTCACAGCCTGCGGTCCAGGCAGCCAAACCCCCAAAAAATCAGCTGTGAATATCACTCAGTAATGACCCTTCTACCATGCCTCGCTGCTCCCCTTCCCCCTTGAAGAGCAGCTGAGCTTGCTGCCTTTCACACACACTCCTTATGGGATACGGAGTGACCATGTGCTAGGAACTGCTTGGCAGGACCTCCGCTGCCATAAAAATCACATCCCTCCATTGCCAGCAGCCAGGCTGTACTCACTTTAATACTTAGATTTGAGATTAAAAAAACCCACCAGGCAGAGTCAGATGTGCTGAGTACCTGATGGTTGAGTGGAACACAGCAGGAAGAGAAGGTGGATTTGGGATCCCTTCCTTGCTTGCCCCTGCCAAAAAGGAGAATGCTGCAGGGATGGAAAATGCCAACCTCAGAGGGTTAGCGTGACAACACTTGGGGCAAGCTCAGCTGTGACCTGACATCTCCAGCCATAAGAGAGTTAAAATCTAGCCTGGACCTCCCGTCTGCATCCAGCTGACACAAGCTCACTGGGGCCAAGGCAACACAGCTAGTATTTAGAAAGCCCCAATTCCTCCTTCCCTTGGCAAGATCCTCTGTGCTGGCCAGGGAGCAAGCCAGATGTACCCTCATCAAAACAACTTTTTAATAAGACTTTGATTCTCAGTTGAACACGCCAGCCAGGAAGAGACCTCATTTGACAGCCACCCAAGATGGTTTTAGGCACAGTGCATCATGCGTGTGAAAACTCTTTCTGCTTCCCCAACCCCGCCAGGTCTCCCTGGAGCAGCTAAATGCAAGTTAAAAGGAGACACAGGCAGGGGCTGGCTTTCCAGAGGCATGGGATGATCTTCCTGTGAAAAACAGACCCAGCGGATTCTGGATCAATCCCACTGCAGATCGATAGGTCTAAGGCCATGGGGGAGCAAACAGCCCTTCCTTCTAGCAACCAGGATGGACAAGGAGACTGAAAAGTGACGGGGCAGCCCAGTTACCATAGTGCAGGGCACAGATGTCACCGGCAAAGGAGGGAGGCAGTTCATTGCTTTCAAAGAGCATTTCGACACTTCCTGTGAAAGGATCCGCCTTTCCAAAGGGAACATTAAATTAAGACGGGCAGCAGAGAAGAGTGCATTGGTGCAGGCGTTAACGAACACAACCAGCACAGGGAGGGAGAATACAACACAGCAGGCAACTCCAACACCCAACTGCAATTTATAGCATCGAGAGGAGCATGTGCATGGGGCAGGGGGATGAGGGAGTAATCTCCTTCCCGCCCCACATACAGCTGTTTCCAGACACAGCACCCAGTTAAATATATTGGCAAATATGAGCCGCCAATCTCCGGGTGCCTGTGAGAAATCTAAGTTCATTCCAGGCTCAGGTTTTTAAAGAGCAGGGGATGTTGAAAAATGGTTTCAAAGCAGGTTGGGCTCCGATGCCAAGGGGTGCAATTAGCCACAATTCATCCAAAGGAAAGAGAAACACCATCACAGCCCATTTCACAGGGGCCTGTGGCCGATTCACACTGGGAGGCGGAGAGCAGAGGCTCCAGGGGAAGGAACCAAAACCAGCTTCCGTCAAGGAGATGGAACAAGCCGCACCCAACCCCAGCTCCACTGTGCAGGTGGAGTCCTTCGGTACAGGCCTATGCGAGCCAGAGTGTAAGCTCGCCATGCCCCTACGTGCCCACATCAGCCTGGAGCACGAGGCTCAAAGTGAAGCAATAACCCCCACTCAGGCTTCCCCAACAGAGAGTTGGAGACACAAGTAGGCCAATAAATAAGTCAGGCAGATAACCACACATCAACACCACCCCGGAAGGAGCCGGCCAAGCCTGAGCCAACTCCTAGAGAGTATGGCTTCTCGGTGTAGGGGTGGGGAGGTCCCTGACCTCCCCTTCTAAGAGGAGAAGGGATTTCCCCCCAAGTTATCCAATCACCAGTGAAATACAGGGGCCTCGAGTGAAGCAGGCCCAGGCTTAGAGACCAGCAAAAAATCCATTCTCAGCACCATCGGGCCGGCTGCCCTTGGCACCCTTCCCAGGGTTAGGCGTGGTAGAGTATTTTGGGGGGTAGCGAATGAAGAGCCGGTCCTCCTCCTTCTTGATCCAGCGCAATAGCTTGGTGAGGACATTGATGGCGCCGGCCTTGGTTACCAGGGGGCTGAAGCAGGTGTACAGCTCGAACTTACTGGTGACCTGAGAAGAAGAACATGGAAAAAGGAAAGGTCAACCCATCCTCTCCCCTATACCCGGCATGGTCTTGTCTCTTGTCCTCCCTCTCCAAACCCACTCCCCAGCTTCTTCTCATCACAAGCCCTGAGGGAGGCGGCACAAGCTTTAAACCCATATGCAGCTGTCACATGACAGCCAGAAGCAGTTCCAATGGGACACATGTTCACTCTGAAACCTACTGATGGTGGTTAAAACCAAAGCACATCACTGCCTATCACATGAGTGGACACATCACACTAAGGTGCGTATCCCAGTCACATCCGTCAATTGCCTGGGAATTCTGCAACATGTGGGGCCTTGACGCTGGAATTCTGGGAACAAGCAGCCTGAACCATCTCCCCTGCAATCCAGGTGGGACTGGTCAGGCCTTGGTGATCACTTCCCACGCCAGGCATCACTGTGCTTCCTGCTAGGGGAGCAGGAATGAGCCCAGTGCAAGATAGAAAGAACAGAGCAGGAAGTTCCACCCTCCTCACACTAGAATATTACTGAGACAGGAAGTGGTCTCTCCCAAGCCTGCAGCCAATGCCAGGTGAAGGCCCAGGCAATCTAGGCTCATGCCTAAGGGCAATTGCTAGAGTCATGCGATCACAGCAGCAGCTCAGCTTTCCATTACGAATGGAGTCAGCATCTCGCCTTCCTAGTTGGGAAGAAAACCTTGAAATCATAAGCCAGGTGTCAAAAAGGCAGCGACACTCCCTGAGTCTGCGGAGGGCCTGAGCTGGGGGAAACTGACCCATGTGTGAGTGATGCTGCCTGGGTTTGCAGAGAGCCGGAGCCAACTGCGGTGAGTGAGTAATACGGGGTCCTCCAGCCTCTCCTGGGGAGGAAGAAGGGCCCTGCTGTTCCTCTGGGGAGATGAGGCCCATGACCCCCCTAGATGCCTCATTAAAAGTGCCCTGCCTTACCCAGGCGAGTAGCGTCTCCTTCTCGGCCACATGGTAGATGAGGCGCAGGGGGCGAGAGGTGCTGTGGATGCGGCTGTGCAGGTAATGGTAGAGGTCAAAGAGCCGGTGTTGCTCCTCCTCGCTGCAATACGGCCCCTCCAGCTCTGGGCTGCGGAGGGCGAGAGATGCCAGGGGGGCAGGATTAGACACAGAGACCAGGCACTGCCCCCTCCTTGCCGCTACTGCTACCAGTGTCTCAACTCGGCACCCCGCAAAACCAGGAGGGCAGGGAGAACACTGAACTGGAAGGAAACCTAGAAACAGCTGGAGCATGAGCCCATCTAGCACGGCATCTTGGCTAGCTGAGGAACCCCAGAGGAAACTGCTTCCCAGCCCCCAAAGATTAGTGCTCGCTCACTGCCGAAATCCAGCTCCCCTCCGGGGTGAGGCCTGCCCTGCCAAAACCCTGCCTTTAGTTTGAGATCTTCCAGACACTCCTAGAGCCTACAGGGCTGTCAGCCCCAGTATCCTGTGGCAGGGAGTCCCACTAGCTAACACGAGGGTCCGGGAGAAGCCCACAGGTGGATTTGACCCTTGTGTGCTTCACATGACAGGCCTTCGTTCTGGTACTGCAAGGCAGGGAGGACAAGAGATCCTGATCCTATTGTAGTATTTGGTGTATGGCTATCCGGTCACCTCATATCAGGGTAGACGGGCCCATTGTTCTCATCCGGGATGGGGAGGAGGTACCCGGACAGGCAGACCCCCATTCTGATTTGGAACAGGGAGGAGGTACCTGGGAAAGGCAGACCCCCCATTTGGATCCGGGAAGAGGGGGAGGTACCAGGGAAAGACAGACCCCCACTCTGATCCAGGACGGGAAGGAGGAACCAGGATAGACAGACCCCCACTCTGATCCAGGACGGGAAGGAGGAACCAGGATAGGCGGATCCCCACTCTGATCCAGGATGGGAAGGAGGAACCAGGATAGGCGGATCCCCACTTTGATCCGGGACGGGGGGGGGAGGTACCAGGGAAAGGCAGACCCCCATTCTGATCAGGGACGGGGAGGAGGAACCAGGATAGACAGACCCCCACTCTGATCTGGAACGGGGGGGGGGGGAGGTACCAGGGAAAGGCGGATCCCCACTCTGATCCAGGACGGGGGGCAGGTACCAGAGAAAGGCAGACCCCCACTCTGATCCAGAACGGGGAGGAGGAACCAGGATAGACAGACCCCCACTCTGATCCAGGACGGGGGGGGGGGGAGGGGGGGCGCGGTACCAGGGAAAGGCGGATCCCCACTCTGATCCGGGACAGCGGGGGGGGGAGGGAGGTGCCAGGGAAAGGCAGACCCCCACTCTGATCCAGGACGGGGAGGAGGTACCAGGATAGACAGACCCCCATTCTGATCCGGGATGGGGGAGGAGGTACCAGGATAGACAGACCCCCATTCTGATCCGGGATGGGGGGGGAGGTACCAGGGAAAGGCAGACCCCCATTCTGATCCGGGATGGGGGGGAGGTACCCGGGAAAGGCAGACCCCCATTCTGATGTGGGGGAGAAACACTTGCCCGGACAAGCCCATGTGACTGACTAACATGGTGAATCGTCAGCCAATCACTTCTGTTTCAGGCTGTGAACAAGAAGTTCAGAGACCCCGATTCCATGCCACGTCCAGCTGACAGGAAGAACGGTTGTGTGGTGTAAAGCGGTTCATTAAGTGCCCGACACTGACTCTTCCCACCCTGGCACGAGCTCTCAGCTGCAATCCCCCCCAGCCCCCCAGTCTAGTAGTATAGAGCAGAGGGGCTGGGAGCCAGGACCCCTGGGTTCTATCCCTGCCGCTCCAGCACATAAAGAACATGCCTCAGTTTCTCCATTTATAACACACGGACAGTGTCACCCGCCTCTTTTTGGGGGTACTGGGAGGTTCATGATGTCAGAGCTCCTCTCCCCTGGCATTGAGCTATCCCCACCATTCCCCCACATGATGGCACTGCTGAGGCCCCTGAATTCCCAGCATGCCCTGGGCCATCTCCGCCCCCCGTGATCCCCACAAGCAGCCAGTCTCTCACACACGCCACCTTGTTGGGCAGCACATGACGTGCCCTATTTAAAGCCGGGATTGCATAAGGCTGGTTTAACTCGTCCCGGAGCCGCAGGGGGGAGAGGGAGGACAGCTGTCTGTCCGGGAGGCTGTCCGTCCAGCCGGCACATCCCAGCCATCCTCCACTGCAGTGACCAAAAAGCGCCCTCGAGGCTGCACCTGCAGGGAGCACCCACCTGGGGCTGAAACGCAGCTGCCTCTGGGGTGGAGCGCACAGCTGCGGAACGCCTCCCCGCAAACTGAGGACAGCTCTACTGACACCTGCCTTGCTGCCTTCAGCACGGCGCCCCCTAGTGCCCGGCACTGGCTGCCACGGGAGAGCGCCCCCTGCTGATCCCCCTGCTCCCCAGTGCCCCTACCACCAGGACCTTGCAGGAACTAAGCAGGGCTTATTCCAAATTCAAGGCCACGGACACGACCCAGCCTCCCACACACCAACCCCGCCGGCCAAAGCCAGAACCAAGCCTTGCTGCGCCCCGGTACCTGGTGAACTGGGGCAGCTGGCGGTAGTTCTCCGGGATATCCAGCGGCTTGTAGAGGAAGTGCCGCAGGTCGGGCACCCCGACCTGCCCCACGCCATAGGAGGGGCTCTGCAGGCCGCCCGAGAGCACCTGCAGCGAGCCCTGAGTCCGCATGGCCTCCTCCACCCGCTTCTTGCAGTCCGAGACAGCGTAGAAGGACTCCTTGTCGGTGGAGAGCAGCACCAGGCAGACGGTGCACTCCGTGTCCAGGTAGGAGATGTAGGCGTAGAAGTACCCGTCGGGGTTGAAGCGGGGCAGGCAGATGGGTGTCCAGATCTCCCCGGCCTGGAAGGCCGAGCTGGCCCCAATCAGGTTGAGCAGCAGGTGGAGGTCGGTGGGCTCCAGCCGGCACTCCTCAATCACCGCCCGCTCCTGCACCGCTGTGACCAGCTGGCTCCGGGCCACCAGGATGGAGAAGACCAGGTTGGGGGTGATGGCCTTCTGCAGCAGGGTGCCCAGGGCGTCCCGCAGGGAGGCAGGCAGCAGCAGGCAGCGCACGGCCCCCAGCAGGAAGCCAGGGTCCAACTCCACCAGGTTGAGCAGGCGGTCGAGGATCTTCTCGGAGCCCGCCAGCAAGCGCCGCAGGTCGTAGTTCTTCTTGCGCTCGAAGATGCGGGTGATGCTCACCTGGGTCAGCATGCTGAGGATCTGGTAATAGACGTAGAGCAGCTCCTGGCGCAGCTGCTGCTCCGACTGCAGCGTCCGCGACACCGACACCAGTACCAGTGGGCCCTGCTGCACGAACACCAGCTTCCGGTCGTCTGGGGCGGAGGGGCAGACATGGAGACAGTGAGATTGCCCAGCTCCCGGGGACCCCTGAGTGCCATTGCCCGACCCCCTGAACCGGCCAGATTGGAGCCGGCGCCCCCTAGAGGGGACAGTCCCCATGTCCCATTCCCCACCGCCCTAAGCCAGCCAGTTCCCCACCCTGGGGCTGGATGGGAGCCAGCGCCCCCTAGAGGGGAAAGGCCCCATGTCCCATTCCACGGCCCATGAGTTTTCCTCTCCATCTGTCACGCCTCACGTATTTATGCACTCTCAGTGCAACGTATCAACCGCTGAGGGCTAATCTCATTACGGCTCCCCTGGGACCTATTCATGCACCTGCGGCCACAGGTCTGCCAGCGTCCCAGCCTCCTCCTCCCTCTAAATACCCCCAAAGCAAGCATACAGCCTCACACCAGACTTGCACAGCACCGACAGGCAGCCACCTCTGGGGTGGAGCACAGCAGCTGGATAATTCGGAGACTAGCTTCCTCCCGTCCAACTGGAACTGCGGTGAGGGGAAATCAGGCAGGTGGAATGGAATCCCCCGCGCCCCAACAGCCAGGACACTGGGGGTCCCGCCTCAACCGGGGGGGGCAAGTGTTACGGGATTTTTAAGGAATTCAATTATTTGGGTCAGCAGCGACTGCCAGGGGAGAGCGCCCCTTGCCGAGACCCCCACCCCACAGGACGGCGCCCCTCAGCCCCTGGCCCTGACTGCCAGGGAAGAGCGCCCCCTGCCCTGAAGCCCAGCCCCCACCTACCCGAGTAGATGGAGCGGATGGCATTGTCGCCACTCTGGATGAAGGACACCAGCGCCATCATGACGCCCATGGTGGAGGACAAGGCCTCCTCGTTGCCGTAGCGAGAGTAGATGGGCTTGCCGGCCTCGCTCAGCACGAAGATGTGCTTCCGGCGGGCCCGCCAGCTGGCGGCCGTCACGTCCTCGTCGCGGTGCGTGGGTGGGGCCAGCGGGCCCCCCGGCTCGCAGGCCACCACCCCCAGGGGCCGCCCAAACTCGCTCGAGTCCTCCAAGGTGTTGTCAGTGGAGGCCGAGTCTGACAGCTCCTTGTCGCTCGGCTCCTCCTGGGCGTCCCCCTGGCCATCAGCCGCTCTCAAGGGCCCATTGCTCTGTGGGGCAGGCAGCTCCTCCTGCTCCTCCGGGCCAGCGCTGGGCTCGTCCCCCTCTGGGGGGCAAAGGAGAGAGTCACCGAGACGGGAGAGAACCCAGGAGTCCTGGCTCCCAGCCCCCCGCTCAAACCACTAGACCCCACTCCCCTCCTGGAGCCAGCGAGAGAATCCCGGAGTCCTTGCCCCCTGACATCTCCCTTGCCCCCTATGTGACCAATTTAGGGGTACTCTTTCTCTGCAAGGCTCCAGCGTCTTCCCGATGCCCCTTTCCAGAATGGGGCAGGCGGAGCAATCAGGAGGGCGTCCCCACTGTAAGGCAGGGGTCCCCAGTGGCCACGGCCCCACTAACGCCCCTGGCAACAGGATGGGGGGCAACCCCACACCTTCCTGTCCCCAGTACGGGGGGCACGCCCCAGGCGGGCACTCACCTGTATCTGTGGGGCACAGCCCGGCCTGCTCCTGGGGCAGTGCCATCCCTTCCCGTGTCGGTGAGCCGGGCTCGCCCGTTGCCATCTTCGCATGCCAAGCGGCACCTGCAATGACAAAGCCACAGGAAGTCGAGATCCATGGCTGGAAAGAGAACCCAGGAGTCCCGGCTCCTCCGCTCTAACCACTAGACCGCACTCCCCTCCCAGAACCGGGGAGAAAACCCAGGAGCCCCGGCTCCCAGCCCCCTGCCTTACCCCACTCCACCCCCTATGGAGGTGAGAACACCAGATGGACCCAAGTCACTGTTCAGGCCTGGAGCCACGGCCAGCCCGGGCCGCTCCCAGCAGGGCAGGGCCGAGCCGGTCAGACCAGCATTAGTTACTAATCGCTGTCACATGCCCCAGCAGCGATGCCAGGCAGGAGCCGGCAGGAAATAGCCCCATTCACTAATCGCCTTCCCACGCGGAGCTTAATGGCTCCAAGCTTAGCACTGCAGGGCCCACAGCACCCCCCTTATAACACCAAACCCCCCTTCGCCCGGGGCAGAGCCCAGATCCCCCCCACTTCCTCTCCAACACCACAGCACTCCCGGGCGCTGCCCCCCAGCTGCACTACCCCAGAGGTGGCTGCATCTCAGCGCCACAGGAGCCCTCCCCGTGTGTTGTTATGTGTGGCTGTCCCCCTGCTGCCCTGCCCCAGAGGTGGCTGCATCTCAGCATCAGCGCCCTCCCCCTGCGGATGCTGGGGATCTATCACAACCGAAAGCAGGCCAGGCATAGAGGGATGTTGAGATGCCTCCCCTCTGGGGAGGGCAGCTCAGTAACAGCAACACGGAACGCCACGCAGGGCTGCATCCCCCGGCCAGGTCCCGGCTCATCTGTGGGGGGTGGTTCCCTCTTTGCTCCCCTTTAGGGTCTCCCCTCCTCCCCATGAGTCTGCAGGAGGGGGGCACTCCTCCTTCCCAGGGGCTTCCTTCTCCCCATGTAGCTACGGGGGAGGTCTCCCCTCCTCCCTATGTGACCCTGGGGGGCGTCTCCCCTTGTCCCCCACTGGGGGTCTCCCCTCCTCCCCATGGGGCTCGGGGAGGGGTCTCCCCTCCCCGACATGTGACCCTGGTGGAGTCTGCCCTCCTCCCCATGGGGCTCGGGGAGGGGTCTCCCCTCCCCGACATGTGACCCTGGTGGAGTCTGCCCTCCTCCCCATGGGGTCCGGGGGGGGTCTCCCCTCCTAGCCCACGTGGCAGTAGGGGGGGTCTCCCCCCCCGTGGTCTCGGACCCCCCTCCCCTCACCATGCGCGCGCCCGAGGGTCTCCCCTGCGCTCCTCCGGCAGCCTCGATCCCGGCGCCGCGCAGCACGGAACCGAGCGCGGGAGAAAGGGCGGGGCTGGCGGCGCCTCCCTCCAATCACAGGGTGCAAAGCGTGGGGGGCGTGGCCTGGCGTGCAAGGTAGCTGCCAATGAGAGAACGAGGCGGTACAGACGTAAGTGGGGGCCAGACTGTCACAAGACTTAGCCAATCAGAGAGCGCAGAGCTAGCCGAGGGGGCGGGTTTAGAGACTCATCCTGCCAATCCCGAGATGCCAGCCCCAGATTTCCACCAATCAGAGAGCGGGGAGGGTTTCGATGGCCAACGGGGCAGGGATTGGGGGTGACAGCTGGTGATTGAGCCGTGACGTCACCGTGCCACACATGATCCTGGGCCGTGATGTCATCTTATTGCACTGTGACATCACTACGCTCCATTGTGTTGCGAGATCTATCAGCGCTGGGCTGTGCCATTGTGTCATCATGCTGAGATATGATGACATCACTGTACTGAGTGATTACCTCATGCTACACTATGACATCATCATATTGCATCATGCCGTGCTACGACATCCCGGTGCCACGTCATCACCCAGGCGCGTTGCACCATCCTCGTCCTGTCGGGGGAGCGCGGGGCAGCCCCGTGACGTCATCCTACTGCCTCCTCCCATCATCCCCCTGCCTGATGACATCACAGCAAAGTGTGCTGACATCACAATCCTACTTAGCAATGTGGGAGCACTCTAGCAGGACAGGGGCTGGGAGCCAGGACTCCAGGTTCTCTCCCCAGCTCTGGGAGGGGAGCAGGGTCTAGTGGTTAGAGCAGGGGGGGCTGGGAGCCAGGACTCCTGGGTTCTCTCCCTGGCTCTAGTCCTCTTCCTCAAAGCAGGGGTTCTCACAACAAATTTTTTAGTGGCCTCAGAATGTGGCTACCAAATCTTGCTGGTGGCCACTTTGACAAGTTTTTCCTAGAATACTTAATTAACTTTAGAGAAAACAAATAACTATGCACAGACCCATGTCCAAATCCTTGTAATTTATTTATGTGGGGCTTTTTTTTTCATACTCAATAATAAAAATTATGGACAATTGTCTCTATTCTTTACTGGACCTAAACAGAACTGAAACACAAATAAGGTGCTTTGCACAGTCTTGCCTTTGTTGTTGGTGTTGTTGTAAAAAGACTTGTTAGCTAGTAAGTCAGCTGCTGTGATCAGTGACACGTGTATGTTAATATCACTTTTTTCACAGCCTCCCAGCTAGCTACTGAGTCTGCTGTGAAAAGTGACATTAACCAACACACAAATATCATTTTTCACAGCAGACTTGCTCAGCCCCAGCAAGCCTGGGGACAAACCATGCTCTGGATGGGGAGGTGGGTAGGGAGGCAGCGGGGGCTGGGGCGATGGGGGGCAGGGGCCAGGGGAGGCAGTGAGCCCAGGGCCAGCACCCTGCCACTGCATGGGGGGGGCCAGAGCCCCAAGGCCGGATCCCATGGCCCGAGCCCAAAGCCCAGCGGGTGCAGGATGGAGCCTGGCACCACGCAGCTGAAGCCTGGGGCCAGAGAAGGTAGCGGGGGCCTAGGGTCGATGAGGGAGGTGGGGGTGGTCAGCTGGAGGCCCAGGGCCAGAGGAGGCACAGGGGGTGGTAAGGCCAGAACCCGTTGCTGAATGGCCGAAGCCCAGGGCTGAACCCCAACCCATCACCCCCGCGAGGGTGGAGAACTCACTGGCTGCCCCCTGCTCCTTTTGTGTTTGTCTCTCCAAAGGGTGGCAGGGCCCAGCCCCTGCTGGCGGCCCCAGAGGAGGGGCCCCTGCTTTGCCCCCCATCACTCCCCTTGAGAAAAGCCCCTGGTGGCTGCATTTGAGAAACACTGAGGCCTGGCTCCCAGCGCCCCAGCTCTAATCACTATACCCCACTCCCCTCCCAGAGCTGGGGATGGAACCCAGGAGTCCTGGCTCTCCGCACCTCCCCCACCCTCTCTACTACATGAGTCTCCCGTTGCTGTTGTTCCGATCACATTCTGCTCTTTCCAGTTCCTCCCCACAGGTTCCAGGCAAAGTCAGGGTCCTGTGACTTCCCCATGGGGCAGATGTCTCACCCGTGCCGCTTGGCCCTTCCCCCAGGCCCCAGCCATGCTATCCCCAGGAGTAGGCCAGGGAGGGAGACAGGCAACCTGGGTCAGTTCCTCCTCCCCAAAGCAGGCCTCTCAGTCTCCCTACGGCCCCGGGTAGCCCTGCTCTGTGTCATACATCTGGCATGAAAACCAAGGCCTTGATCTCTCTGCAGACCCTGTTCCACAGAGCTGAGGATGGATCTCCAGTGTCCTGGCCAAATCCAGATGGAGATCCAGATTTAGGGCTCCCTAAATCCCTGTGTCATTGAGATACAGAGAACGCCTTCCCTTCCTGCCCTCCAGTCCTTTGCGGTGGTGTTATGTGTGGCTGTTCCCCACCTGCCCCACCCCAGAGGTGGCTGCATCTCAGTGCCAGGTGAGCCATCCCCATGTACGGAAATGCTTGATATTAATGCCCTGGTCACAGCAGAATTGCACCTGGCATATGTGAGGTTAGTCTCCGTTGCAGGTCATTTCCTGACCACTGGGAGGTGCACACAGCTGACAGGGTCGGGAGGGGAAAGGATCCCAGAAAGGGCAGGGGAAGTGGCTGGTCCCCAAGAAGGGCTGGATACTGGCACGCTGAGCCCCGCTCCCCCCAGCTGTGGGGCAGGCAGGGCCAGGCCTTGGGCACTTGGCAGAGACACCCTGACACCCATCCCCAGGAAGCCAGAGGGCTCAGAGAAGGGGAAGGAAACAACCCAGCACAAAACTGCCCACAAACGTATAGCAAAAACTGCACAGGAAGGGCTCGCCCGGTGCTCAGATGCAGCCACCTCTGGGGAAGGGCACACGGGGGAACAGCTGCACATAACGCCCCACGGAGATGGCTCGCCTGGCACTGAGATGCAGCCACCTCTGGGGAAGGGCACACGGGGGAACAGCGGCACATAACGCCCCACAGAGATGGCTCGCCTGGCACTGAGATGCAGCCACCTCTGGCGCTGTTCCCAGCGGCCCAGCCCCAAAGGTTGGGGAGATTCCTGGCTGGGGCTGGGCGGGATCCCCCAGGTGAGGCTGCGCCCGGACGCCTGGGTTCTCTCCCCTCGCTGGCGGCCAGCCAGGCTCAGGTCTGGGCTCGCCCAGCCGGCCCGTTGGGGGGCGGGGACCTCAACTTCCTCTTCAGTCTGCTCGGTCCTGCGCCCTCGCTCCGGCCACGGGGCAGCAGCTCCGCAGCATGAGCAGCCGGGCCGAGACGCTGCGGGCGTTCCTGGGCGCCGAGCCCGGGCCGGGCCGCCTGGGCCAGGAGTTCCAGGTGAGGCCGGGCCGCGGGGGGAGCCGAGCCACCGCGCCACCCCAGCTCCCCGGGGAATCCCTCCCCCAGCAGGGAGAGAACCCAGGAGTCCTGGTTTCTGCCCCCCCCCCCCGCTCTCACCCCTGGAGCCCACTCCCCTCCCAGAGCCGGGGAGAGAACCCAGGAGTCCTGGCTCCCCGCTCTAACCCACTAACTCCGACTCCCCTCCCAGAGCCGGGGAGAGAACCCAGGAGTCCTGGCCCCCAGCCCCCTGCTCTAACCCACTAACCGCCACTTCTCTCCCAGAGTTAGGGAGAGAACCCAGGAGTCCTGGCTCTCCCAACCACTGGAACCTACTCCCCTCCCAGAGCTGGGGAGAGAACCCAGGAGTCCTGGCTCCCAGGCCCCTCTGCTCTAAGGCACTGGACTCCACAGTGCCCTCCCGGAGCTGCGCATAGAACCCAGGCGTCCTGACACCCTCCGCTCATCTCCAGCTCCAGCGCAAATTTCTGTTTGTAATCATTGATCTGGGGTCTGGGTTTAACTTTCGATTGCTGCCGCCCTAGACAGAGTTAACTCGTCACCTGCCGGCCAGCAAGAGTCAGAGCGCTGCAGGGAGCCCGGACGCCTGGGTCCTCTCCCGGCTCTGGGAGGGGAGTGGGGGCTAGTGGGTTAGAGCAGGGGCGGCTGGGAGCCAGGACTCCTGGGTTCTTTCCCCGGCTCTGGGAGGGATGTGGGGGCTAATGGGTTAGAGCAGGGGGGGCTGGGAGCCAGGACTCCTGGGTTCTTTCCCCCGCTCTGGGAAGGGAGCAGGGTCTAGTGGTTAGAGCTGGACGCCCTGGGCTGATCCTATGAGATGCTATTGGAAGTCTGAGGTTCTGGGTTCCTTGGTGGGTGGCTGGCTGCGTCCCCCATCACTGCCGGTCGTAGCCCCCGGCCCTGCTGCCTGGGGCATTGCAAGTTTTCATGCCGGGGACAAGGCAGAGCCGAGAAATGGCGAAATCCAGCCAATAGCTGCCTTGGCTTTACCCACAGGATTCCTGCACCACCAGCATCCCTGTGGGCCCTGGACCTGGGTACAGCACTTAGCAGAGCCTCCTGGCAGCCAGGGCCAGGCGCTGGGGGGCACCGTGCTGCGGGGAGCAGGGGGCTTGATGGGGGTGCTCTCCCCTGGCAGCTAGGGCCAGGCACTGTGCTGTGGGGAGCAGGGGGCTTGATGGGGGTGCTCTCCCCTGGCAGCTAGGGCCAGGCACTGTGCTGTGGGGAGCAGGGGGCTTGATGGGGGTGCTCTCCCCTGGCAGCTAGGGCCAGGCACTGTGCTGTGGGGAGCAGGGGGCTTGATGGGGGTGCTCTCCCCTGGCAGCTAGGGCCAGGCACTGTGCTGTGGGGAGCAGGGGGCTTGATGGGGGTGCTCTCCCCTGGCAGCTAGGGCCAGGCACTGTGCTGTGGGGAGCAGGGGGCTTGATGGGGGTGCTCTCCCCTGGCAGCTAGGGCCAGGCACTGTGCTGTGGGGAGCAGGGGGCTTGATGGGGGTGCTCTCCCCTGGCAGCCAGGGCCAGGCGCTGGGGGGTGCCATGCAGCAGGGGGCTGGGCAGGGGGCGCTCTCCCCTGGCAGTCAGTGCTGGCCTGAAATCGTTAGTGGGTGCGATTAATTTGGAGGTGCCTGTCCGAGGAAACAGACAACCTGAGCCCTGTAGGGTCATTACGTTTCGCCTCCATCTTTCCTCCCCGCATGAAGTGGGGTGACCCAGCAAATTCCCAGCCGGTGGATGCACTCCAGGTACGTCCCCCAGTGCTTCTTCCTGCAAACGTTTGTCACAGCCTGGCCGTTCCTGGCTGCCTTGCCCCAGAAGTGGATGCATCTCAGCCCTGGGCAAGGAACCACTGCATATAGATGGTCAAGAGCTTGGGAATCCAGTGGAAATCAGCCATTGGGTCTGAGCTATTGATTCGGTCTGAAGGAAATTCCCAGAGTAGAGAATATTCTCTGGCTTGTGTTACTAGCAATCAGGGCGTTAAACTGAAGTGAAATTGAGAGGGAAACCCAAACACTGCATCCACTTTCCCCTTTTTGTTTCACTTCTCCCAGCCCTAGCCCTTGTTCTAACCACTGGACCACCTCTCCTCCCAGAGCCGGGGAGAGAACCCAGGAGTCCTGGCTCCCAGCCCCAGCCCCCGTTCTAACCATCAGACCCCCCTCTCCTCCCAGAGCCGGGGAGAGAACCCAGGAGTCCTGGCTCCCAGCCCCAGCCCCCGTTCTAACCACCAGACCCCCCTCTCCTCCCAGAGCCGGGGAGAGAACCCAGGAGTCCTGGCTCCCAGCCCCAGCCCCCGTTCTAACTGCCAGACCCCCCTCTCCTCCCAGAGCCGGGGAGAGAACCCAGGAGTCCTGGCTCCCAGCCTCAGCCCCCGTTCTAACCACCAGACCCCCCTCTCCTCCCAGAGCCGGGGAGAGAACCCAGGAGTCCTGGCTCCCAGCCCCAGCCCCTGTTCTAACTGCCAGACCCCCCTCTCCTCCCAGAGCCGGGGAGAGAAGCCAGACGGGAAGGGAAGTGGGAGATTCAGTAAGGATGGCCCCTTCTGGTAACTCTCGGTGGCTGTTCCCAGCTGCCCCACCCCAGAGTTGGCTGCATCTCAGCGCCGGGCGAGCCCTTCCAGTCACACTCTCAGCTAGTCCTTCGCATAACTGCAGCCTGGGAGCAGAAGAGGCCGGGAAATCGTCAGAAATTCATCTCCATTGAGTCCTGGTGCCAGTTCAAATAGCCCCTGTGTTGAGCGGGCACCAAATGCAAATTTCCCCCTATCACCGTGGCTTGAGCATGTGAAATAACCCCTTCTATGCTGGCAGCTGCCTCAGGCCGTCACAAACCACACGGCTTGCACGCCGCGCTGAGATGCAGCCACCTCTGGGGTGGGGCAGCTGGGGAACAACTGCACATCACACCACACTGGGGTGGCTCGCTCAGTGCTGAGATGCAGCCACCTCTGGGGCAGGCCACCCAGGGAGCAGCCAGGCATAGCACCGGGTAGGGATAGCTTGCCCGGCACTGAGATGCAGCTATTTCTGGGGAGTGGCAAAGTTCAAAGGTTGTCACAGTTTAAGAGTATAAAACAGCAGAACGTTCTTTGTATAGCCTAGAACTAAGAAGCAGGACTCCTGGGTTCCATCCTCAGCTCTGGGAGCGGTGTGGGGTGTAGCAGATTAGATCAGGGTGGGGCTGGGAGCCAGGACTCCTGGGTTCTCTGTGCCACCTTGGCCAGGTTCTGCCTCAGCTCGGTGCCTCAGTTTCCCGTGTGGCTGTCCAGAGTCGTGCTGGGAGTGAGTCGGGTGGGGAGGGTTAATTCTGTGCAGCTTCGCACTGGCCCATGCTCCCCTCCGACATGGAAATGAATTTTCCAGAAGGGACTTTGTTCCCTTGTCTCTCGCCTGGCTCCAGCGGCTGATTTGTTATATAAATGTAGCCCAGAACAAATCCCAGCTTCCTCCAGGGTGGGGCCAGGCAGAGGGGGAAGGGAAAGCGAGAGGAACCGGCACCCCTTAGTGGGGAAAGGCCCCGTGCCCCATTCCCTGCCCCCTGAGCCAGTCACTCCCTTTATTAAATCCCCATCTCATATTCCAGATTTAGTTACAGCTGACTGGGTCTAGAGATCGGCCTGGCTCGCCCGGTGCTCTGATGCAGCCACCTCTGGGGAGGGGCAGCTGAGGAACAGCTGCACATAACGCCGCACAGGACTGCTGGCCGGCTCTGCTCCCTTGCCCAGCACAGGGGCTGCTCACCAGCCGCGTCCAGCAGAGCTGAAGTGAAAAGCAGAAGCTGCGCCATGGGATTAGGCAGCCCTGGGAACTGAAAACACGGATGGATCCTGAAAGTGAAGGCAACGATGCGAGGAAATGGGCCTCTCTAGGGGGCGCCGTGCTGTGGGGCGTGAGGTGGGAGGCTCTGCAGGGGGCGCTCTCCCCTAGCAGTCAGGGCTGGGCGTTGGGGGGCGCTGTGTCTGCAGAGCGGGGGGCTGGGCAGGGGGCTCTCCCCCCCGGCGGGCAGGGCTGGGCCCTGGGGGGGTGCCTTTTGAAGTCTCGGTCCTGGCTGCTGACGGTGAGTTTCCTGGCCGGGGAAGATCTGCCATTCCCGTAGCAAAGAAGAGAGCTGGGGTCTGCTGGTCAAACTCCCTCCCTGATCCCCCCTCTCTCTGCACCCCACATGACGAACATTTCCCCCGCGCACCCTTCATCCAGGGCTCTGGCCCTCCCATCGTCCCCCGCTGGGTACAAATCGGGCGATCCACCCCGCAGGGAAGCCGCCAACATCCCAGTTTTCTCCCTTTGGCCTGCAGCCGGCGGGGCACAATGCGGGGGGGGGGGGGGGGAACCTCTGTTGGCCGGAGAGTCGGAAGCTGCCAGAGCGTCTCCCCTCCGGATCCCGCCCCTCGGGGTCTCTCTTTTCCCTCGGTCCTTTTGGAAATTAAAATACCAAACCTGGGGAATGAATTACCAAAAACTTTGTGATTTAGCCCAATCCGTCATTGGCTACCTGGGCCGCTCAGCTCCTGCTCTTTCTCCTTCCCCCACCCCACCAAAGCTCTCCGGGGGAAGGGGGGGCGGGAACCCGCGGAAATGAACATCAAAAACTTCCTCATAATGAAAGAAACTTTTATCCGCTGCGAAGCTGCAGAACCTGCCCGTCTCCTGCCACCATCTTCGCTCCACACCTGCTTCTCTGCAGCCGCGGGAGACAAAAGGGCCCCAGCATGGAGCGCTGGGCCGGAGCTGGAGCCGTGGCCGCTGGCGAGCTCCTGGCTGAGAACTGCCAGCTCCTGGCGTCCAATGTAACCCCCCTCCGTCCCCCGCAATACCCCGCCGGTGAAATACTGACCCAGCCATTCCTCTGCCCTGGGGCTGCAGGTAGCTGGGGCCCCCTAGAGCCCAACCCCCTGAGCCAGTCAGTCCCTCCATTCCTGACACCCAGCCCCCCTGCTCTAACCACCAGACCCCACTCTCCTCCCAGAACCGGGGAGAGAACCCAGGAGTCCTGGCTCCCAGCCCCCCCTGCTCTCACCCACCAGACTCCCCTCCCCTCCCAGAGCCGAAGAGAGAACCCAGGAGTCCTGGCTCCCACCCCTGCCCCCGTTCTAACCCACCAGACCCCACTCCCCTCCCAGCGCCAGGGAGAGAACCCAGGAGTCCGGGCTTTCATTCTGGAAGCAACTCCTGCACGGATTAACTCTCCTTGGAGGGTTGTTCCGTGGCAGGGGCGGGTTTTTGTCTCCCGCCCGTTCCAGGGTGGGCGTGGGTGTGCTCACAGTGGGGCCCAGAGCCGGCAGAACCGGCCTGTTCCCAAAATAAACCTGACTCAAGTGCTCAGGAATGATCATCCCTGTGCGAGCCGTCTCTGTGCCGCGTTACGTGCAGCCGCTTCCCCCGCTGCCCCGCCCCGCCCCAGAGGTGGCTGCATCTCAGTGCCGGGCGAGTCAGCCCCCCCATGGCTCTTACCTTTGGAGTTTGGGGGTGCTGGGAAGTCTGAGTTTGGGAAAGGGGCTGAGGTCACAGGGAACGGGGTGCTGTATACTTGAGTATTAGGGAGTCAGGGCATTAGCTGTGGGGCTCACAGAGCTATCGGCTGCTGGGGTGCTCTCTCAGTGTCCCTGCTTAACCCCGTCTTCTCCACAGCCTCCTAATCCCCCTCCTGTCCCCTCTCTCCACCCAGGACATCAAGGCCCGAGCCAGCGCCTTCCGGCAGCAACAGGGGTTCTCCGCAGAGGTCGGGGCCAGGAAAGAGAACATCAAGAAGAATCGGTACAAAGACATCCTGCCATGTGAGTGTGGGAGGGGGTTGCTGGCACTGGAGTGTGCAACGTTATGTGCAGCTGTTTCCCCCAGCTGCCCCACCACAGAGCTGGCTGCATCTCAGCTCCAGGGGAGCTGTCCCCTGTGATGTTATATGCAGCTGTTCCCCCAACTGCCCCGCCCCAGAGCTGGCTGCATCTCTGTGCCAGGTGAGCCGTTCCTGGGCAGCATTATGTGTGGCTGTTTCCCCCCAGCTGCCCCACCCCAGAGCTGGCTGCATCTCAGGGTTGGGCTTAGTAGATTCCCAGGCCAGAAGCGACCACTGTGAGTGTCTCGTCTCACCCCCTGTATCCCACAGGCCAGAGAACGGCCCCAAAGTAATTCCCGCAGCAGAACCTTTAGAAGAGCACCCCAGCTTGATGTAAAAACAGCCAGAGGCGGAGACTCCACTGCGCCCCTCGGGAAACGGGCCCCGTGGTTAATTCCGTTCACTGGCCACAATGGGCCCCTTACTCCCAGGCTGAATTTGTCGATCCCTCCCTCTCTCCCCGGCAGACGATCAGACCCGGGTCGTTGTGAATCTCTGCACGGAGGAAGGGCAGACGGACTATATCAACGCCAGTTTCATCCAGGTAACCCCCGCCCTCCGCAGCAGGGGGCACTCGCCCCTCGCACCAGTGCTGGCCCCGCCGACCCAGTGCAGCACTAGGGGGCGCTGGGCTGCAGGGGGTGAGCCGGGGATTCTGCAGGGGGCGCTGGGCTGCAGGGGGTGGATGGGGGGACTCAGCAGGGGGCGCCGGGCTGCAGGGGACGGATGGGGGGACTCAGCAGGGGGCGCCGGGCTGCAGGGGTGGATGGGGGGACTCAGCAGGGGGCGCTGGGCTGCAGGGGACGGATGGGGGGACTCAGCAGGGGGCGCCGGGCTGCAGGGGACGGATGGGGGGACTCAGCAGGGGGCGCCGGGCTGCAGGGGACGGATGGGGGGACTCAGCAGGGGGCGCTGGGCTGCAGGGGGTGAGCCGGGGATTCTGCAGGGGGCGCTGGGCTGCAGGGGACGGATGGGGGGACTCAGCAGGGGGTGCCGGGCTGCAGGGGGTGAGCGGGGGACTCAGCAGGGGGCGCTGGGCTGCAGGGGGTGGATGGGGGGTCTCAGCAGGGGGCGCTCGGCTGCAGGGGGTGAGCCGGGGATTCTGCAGGGGGCGCTGGGCTGCAGGGGACGGATGGGGGGACTCAGCAGGGGGTGCCGGGCTGCAGGGGGTGGATGGGGGGACTCAGCAGGGGGCGCTGGGCTGCAGGGGACGGATGGGGGGGGCGCCAGGCTGCATTGGGGGACTCAGCAGGGGCCGCCGGGCTGCAGGGGGTGAGCAGGGGATTCTGCAGGGGGCGCCGGGCTGCAGGGGGTGGATGGGGGGGGTGCCAGGCTGCATTGGGGGGCTCAGCAGGGGCCGCTGGGCTGCAGGGGGTGGATGGGGGGTCTCAGCAGGGGGCGCCGGGCTGCAGGGGTGGATGGGGGGGCTCAGCAGGGGGCACGGGGCTGGGGGGGGTAAGCAAGGCACACGTGCTACGGGGGGGGGGGGGGTTCAGTGGGAGGCACTGCCCTGCAGGTGGCGGGTGACTTATTTCCCCCCTTTGTCTCCTGCCAGTGGGCGAATAACAAGAGATGCTACATCGCGACCCAGGGGCCGCTGCCTCACACCGTCCTGGATTTCTGGCGCATGATTTGGGAGTACGGGGTGAAGGTGGGTGTAACACTTCTCGAGGGCCCAGGCCGGGCAGTCACCTGCTCACCCCCGTAGCTGGGTGCCAGCACCCGGACACCCCCGGCCGTTCAGCCACCCAAACATGCTCCTCTGAGCTGGGCCCAGATCCTGTACCCCTAAAGATGCAGTGTGTGCCCCAAACACCCCTTGCTCCTGGTGGGATTTCCTCTGCAAACGAACCCAGGAAGAGGATTTCTCTCGCCTTGAATGCTCTCT
This sequence comes from Caretta caretta, assembly GCF_965140235.1. NCBI lineage: Eukaryota > Metazoa > Chordata > Testudines > Cheloniidae > Caretta > Caretta caretta. The sequence goes on along the minus strand of NC_134228.1, from coordinate 14,263,434 downwards.
TCCGCTATCTGTGAACTGTCCCAACTTGGCTGACTCCCTGCGGAGCACGAAATCTTCTCTCCTGGTTTGCTATCAAATAAGACATGAGGCATTTCTCGGGGGGAAGAGGGCAGGGGGATAGGCAAAGTATGTTGTCTGGCATCATTTCGATTTGCCGAATCGGGGAAAAATGTTTGCCATTTGAATTTGGAACAGTTCGTCGTCGGGGCCAAATTTCAGTAGAATTTGAAAAAAGAAAAGGAGTACTTGTGGCACCTTAGAGACTAACCAATTTATTTGAGCATGAGCTTTCGTGAGCTACAGCTCACTTCATCGGATGTTCCTCAGAATTTGAGGAATTAGCAAATTTCGGTGCCGTTTTTATTCCACTACGAACGCGACGCACCCCGCACGTTGCTCAGACAGGCATAATTGAACCGTTCCTATACGTGCCGGCGTACCCCTTGCATTTGCAGGCCGCGGTGCGTGCCGATGTGCCTTGTCCACACCTCCAGCATTGTGATTTACGGATCCACAGTTTGCAATTTCCACACCGCCGCCAGGGATCGGCTGCAGGGACACTCGCGTGGGTGCCGGTTCTCCGTTGCGTGTGGCCCAGCCTGAGGGTGGCGTGGGATCAGTGCCGTGACCTTTCGTGCGGAGAGGCCGGTTTCCCTCCGTAGGTCGTCCTTCTGCAAGTTCCTTTAGCCACTCGCGTTTCTCCAGGGATGTTCTCCAAGCCGATTTCTTGCTGCGCCCACCAATACAGGAAACCGTATCGCAGCCTCTCAGCCTACTCTGCGGGGTCAGCTCGCGTCTCGCTTGTCCCCGCAGCAGGCTTCTTCGAGGCCCCGGATCTGAAGATTGCTGTGTGCCACGGAGCATGGGCTTGGAGTTCTGCACCGGATCGGGGGTATTTCCGGGATGGGCCAAGGAGCGGAACAGGTCGGTCCTCGATGATTTTCCTGATTGACTGCGGAGCACGTCTGTCGCGTCGTTCCTTGCGCAGAAGCCGGTGATGGAGCTGGGCCGATCTAACTTCCTAGGCTGCACCTGCCCCTCGTCTTTTCCAGTGGGTCGCGGAATTTGGTGCGGACGCTCCCCCGCCCTCACCAGCCCGTTCCCCGCACAGAGCGATTCGGTGGCTCCTGGCCAAATCGTTCTGCACCCAGAGTTTCCTGAATGGGTCTGTGCAGCCAAATCCGGTGCTGCGAATACTCGGAAGCGTCGTGAGCCGCTCCATTTCCCCCCACGGGGCGGCGCTGCTTTCCCGCCGGTGGGGCAGCGTGGTTGCAAGCTGTTTGGTGATCAAGCCCAAGGCCAAACGGTTTTCTGGTTTGGGCACGTAGATTACAGGCGAGAGCCTGGCTACTGAGCACTGCCCCAGTTCCTGGGATACCTGGGCGACCAGATGTCCTGATTTTTGAGTCTTTTTCTTATATAGGCTCCTATTACCCCCTACCCCCGTCCCGATTTTTCACACTTGCTGTCTGGTCGCCCTATAATTCCTTTTCTTTTCTCAGTGGCACTGAGCCACGCTTGGGAGCGCGCCGGATCCATAGAGCCCTGCCTGGAAATAAAATTGGTATCTGCATGCAGTCCGCGGTGGTCCGCAGATATCCACCTGATTGAACCCTTCAAGTCGGGGCTGGTTCCTTTCCACTAAGTACATAGATCCCCGTTGGGCAGACCTTACATGGGCACGTTGGTGAAAGAACAGGACGTGTTCTTCTGACGGCCTCTAAATTCCATCCTGTTGAGCGCTGGCGAAGGGTAGGACCCGCGCCAGGACTGGGACAGCTGCCCACGTGGATGCCACCGGCTCCCGGAAACTGCTGGCAACAAGGTTTGTCATAATCTTCCGCAGGATTTGCAAAATCCAGGGGCTTCGGTTTGCGGCTCTTGGCACGACTCAGAAGCGGGGGGGACACCACTTGCCACATGGCCTGCGGCGCGGCCTCGTGTGATGAGGGGCTTTATGCATCACTTTCACCAGTAACTGCCCACGCTCGCGTTCCCCTCCCTAAAATGCCACTCTCGGGCCGCGCCCCCAGATCCAGGATCCTGCGGGCGCTGCCCCGGCACCGTTGGGAAGCTCTCCGCCATGCGTAGGCCCCTGGGTGCGGAATCAGGATGGCCTCATCTTTTCGTTCCATCAGAGCCGTCAAGACCGTGTGGAAGCCAACGGGGGAGGCTTTTCACGGCAGAATGCCGCGCCGCCATTTCACAAGCCGGGGCCTGAAGGCCGGGCACGGGGCTGAAGCTCCATCATCTCCTGAAATCCTGCAAGGGGCTTAGCACCTTCTGTGTTTCCTGCTGCTTCTCTTCACGCACTCCTACGAGGTTATCTTCCCTCACTTTCTCCCAAGACAGGCTGGCCACCTGACGGAGTCACAGAAACACGGACACGCTCTTCTGCCGGCCGGCTAGTCCCTCTTCCTCGCCAGTGCGTTGCCCGGGGTAATGCCCAAGACTATGCGAGTGTCATTTCACTGCTACATGCACCATGGAGAGAAATTCGTCTTCCGGCTCCGTCTCGTTGATAAATTTCCTTCCCTGGCACAAGAGAGACAAGAGCTTTTATTGGCCCAACTTCTGCTGGGGAGAGAGACGAGCTTACAGAATGAAGGCTGTCCCATGCTGCTGCGCGGCTGTTCCCCAGCTGCCCCGCCCCAGAGGTGGCTGCATCTGAGCGCTGGGCGAGCCATCCCTGTGTGGCGTTATGTGCGGCTGTTCCCCAGCTGCCCCGTCCCAGAGGTGGCTGCATCTGAGCGCCGGGCGAGCCATCCCTGTGTGGCGTTATGTGCGGCTGTTCCCCAGCTGCCCCGCCCCAGAGGTGGCTGCATCTCAGCGCCAGAGAAGCTCTCCCAGTCACACTCCCAGATACTCCTTTGCGTAACCGCAGCCTGGGAGCAGAACAGGCCGGGAAAAGGTCAGAAATTCAACTCCTCTGGGTCCTGCTGCCGATTCAAATGGACCAAGATCCGATGGCTTCTGGGGACGAACTGCCACCCCGAGGCCAGAGAGCAAGACTCCCAGCTAAAGCGGTCCCTCCTAAAATAGTCCCGCTTGCCGTGGGGATGAATTTTGAGGAGTCAGGACCTTTCTGAAATGGCCCCCCTCCCCCGTTACCCTTTGGGGGTAACGACCCTGCAGGACGTGGGCCGGGTGAGGTGAGTCTGTCAGGGCTCAGGTGAGGGCTGTTTGCAAAGAACAGGGTGTGTGGGGGGGAGAGGGGGTTTTGCCAAGGGGAGTCAGGACTCCTGGGTTCTCTCCCATCCTCTGGAAGGGGAGTGGGGGCTATTTCAGTCCAGCCAGGTACTGTTTGGAGCATGCTCCTTCTCTCGCTCTTTTTTCCTGACTGTTTCGTTCCCTTCCTTCCAGGTAATTGCTATGGCCTGTCGGGAAGTGGAGATGGGGAAGGTGAGTGTAGGGGCCAATCTGTGTCCACCCCCACCCCCTGGCTGTGGGGGGCGTCTGAGGGGCGACCCCCATGGACCCTCCATGAACTGACTTTCCCTCCTTAGAAAAAGTGTGAACGCTACTGGCCACTGAAGCAAGAACTGCTACAAATTGGGCCCTTCTCCATCGTCCAGGTACCCGGGAGGGGTTGTGGGGGCAGCCTGGGGGCTCTCCAGGAGAGACACAACTCCCCTTCACTTCCTGTCCCAAACTGCTGCTGGGCAACTCCATCCTGCCCCAGAGGTGGCTGCAGCTCAGCTCTGGGCGAGCCCTCCCTGGGGGGTGTTATATGCGGCTGTTCCCCGGCTGCCCCGGCCCAGAGGTGGCTGCAGCTCAGCGCCACGTGAGCCGTCCCTGTGCAGCATTATCTGCAGCTGTTCCTCACCTCACCCAGAGGTGGCTGCAGCTGTGCCTCTGTAGGGGGACACTAAAGGCATTTAATAACCGTGCAATGTCGGCACCCCCTGAAGCCTCTGTCTGCAGCTCAGCTTGTGTCTGTCTCAGGTCAAGGAGCAGGAGCTGAATCCGGACGTGACAGTCCGCACGCTGAGCGTCAGCTTCCAGAAGGTCGGTGAGCTGTGGGGCGATGTGCTGCGGGGAGCGGGGGGCTGGGGAGGGGGCACTCTCTCCTGGCAGGGCCGGGCACGGCACGGGGCGGGGGCACCATGCTGTGGGGAGTGGGGGGCTGGGCAGGGGGCGTTCTCCCCTGGCAGGGCTGGACACTGGGGGGTGGTGTGCTGCAGGGAGCAGGGTGGGGGGCTCAGCAGGGGGCGCTGTCCCCCAGCAGGGGTGGGTGCTGGGGAGGCCGTGCCGTGCGGAGCAGGGCTGATGCCTTCTGTTCCCTCCCCAGGAGGAGCGGCCCCTCACCCATTTCCAGTACGTGGCCTGGCCAGACCGCGGGATCCCGGACAATTACAGCCATTTCCTGGAGCTGATCGAGCACGTGCGACTGACGCAGGGGGACGACTCAGCCCCCATCTGCGTGCACTGCAGGTAGGGGGCGCTGTGCTGCGGGGGGAGGGAGCGATGGAGACAGACAGCAGTCTTCATAGCCAAGGGTCTGCTAGAAAAAATTAAGCCCCGCCAACTGCAAAGCCCCTCCCACAATCCAAACCCCACCCACTGACTGCCTCCCCCTCCTATGAGCTCCGCCCCTTTTATGCAACCTGAGAAATGGTACAGAGCCGTCATTGAATGGCCAGCGGGAGCGTTCAGAGTGAACACACCCATTAACACGAGCAGGTGCTTAGGGTTCAGAGTGAACACACAGAAATGGGCAGTGTCGCACTCAAACAACGATCATTAGCATCCAGTTAACACTGATGTTAAAACATATCAAGGCCCCATTTAACAGCAAACATTAGGGTTCAGAGTAAACATTCATGTTCTGATAAGCCACACCCGCATTTAAACCTCAAGTTTTAGGATTCAGAGTGAACGGGCCCGTCAGGGTGTCCCTATTTCAACCCTAGTTGTTCTATTTCAGAAGTAATGGTCATTCTGAAATGAGCTACGTCCCCCTTTGAAACACAATAATTAGGGTTCAGTGTTAACTGCCTTGTTGAGATGAGCTATAGCCCCTTTTAAAAACATAATTATTAGGGTTCACAGCTAACAGCCATGTTGAGACAAACCATGACCTTAGTGAAAACCCAGTCATTAGGGTTCAGAGTGAACAATCCAGCAATCTGGGTGGCTGATGCCTGCTGAAACCCATCATTAAGGTCCAGGGCAAATGCCCAGTGCAATGGCACCCCACTGTTCACCCAGGCCTTTGGGTTTGGGATAAAGATCCCACTGTCAACACTCAGGATGCCCCATTTAACTGTCAGTCATTAGAGTTCAGAGTGAACGCCTACCAAAGATGGGCTCAAATTGTAACTCTGGTCATTAGATTTCAGAGTGAACGTACACCAGAGAGGTGTGAAGGTTGCAGCTGTAGCCATTAGGGTTCAGGGTGAACGTACACTAATGATGGTTCTGCATCATAGCTCCATTCACTAGGGCTCCGAGTGAACACCCACCAGAGTCGCATGAAGGTTGCAGCTGTAGCCATCTACTGGTGGTAGAACGTGACTCCCATTTGAATGTCTACCAAAGAGGGAGTCACATTCTACCACCAGTCATTAGGTTTCAGAGTGAACACCCATGGGCAGCGTGTGGGGTGAAGGTCCCCTTCGCCCCCGAGAGGGATTTGATCGGGGGGAATTGTTCTTCACCCATTTTCTTCCTGCTTCCTCCCCCTTGGCAGCGCTGGCTGTGGCCGGACCGGCGTGATCTGCATCCTGGAGCACGTGAGACACCTCCTCCTCCAGCAGGTACCGTGTGTGTCCGTGAGCATAGGTCCGTGCGTGGGCGTGTGTCTGACCCGCGGCTGCCCCCTGCCGGACTCACGAGCCTTCTCCCGTTTTTCAGAGCATCCCCCCGAATTTCAGCATTTTCGACATCGTCCTAGCGATGAGAAAGCAGAGACCGTCGGCTGTCCAGACGCTGGTGAGCCCCTCGGTTCTCCCCCAGCCGGACGCCCACCCTACCCCACACAGTGCCCCTGCTGGGAGAGGTGGGGCCGGGGCCACTGGAGCGCCCCCCCCAGCCAGCCCCCCTAACGTGGCCGTGTCCCCTCTGGCAGGAGCAGTACGAGTTTCTGTACCACGCCGTGGCCGAGATGTTCCGCTCCACCCTGGCCACCACCTACGAGAACCTCAAGGAGGTGAGAGGGGCCCCGGGGCAGGGCCCCTCCAGCGGGGGGGGGCCCAGACGCGGCGCAGGGCCCAGCTCCTCCAGCAGGGGGCGCAGGGCCACTCGAACCGTAACCCGGTTATGATCCCGCCCAAGCACCCCCCATTTCCCCCCCCCCCAGCCCGCTATCCCCCCAGGTCCAACCCCCTTGGCCCCTCCTCCCACTTGAGGAAGTCCCACGTGCCTCCCTTCCCCTTTCGATTCAGCCCTGTAAACAGCTCCGTCGGCCTGTGCGGTAGGAGGGGGGGGGGATCTGGATCCTGGAGGGTTGCTGGGGGGGAAGAGTGTGAATCAGTGGGTGCACCTGGGGGAGGTGCACATGGGGGGCAGGCTGGAGCAGTTGAGAAGGAAGAGATTGGGGTACATGGGGGGTGGGTCTGGAGCAGTAGAGATGGGGTGCAGGGGGCAGGACCGGCAGGGGTTGGGGGGCTCAGTTCCCCTCCCTTCCCCATCTCCCCGGCTCCGTGGGGCTGAAAGGTGGAGCAGTCCCCGGCCCCCCATCCTGGCTCCTGCCTCATGCTCAGGGCTTGTGAATTCTCTCTGCCTGTGGGGGGGAAATGGGGCCTGTCCCCTCTTGGGGGGCGCCAGCTCTCATCTGACCCCTGGGCAGGGACTGGCTGGCTCAGTGGGGTGGGGAATGGGGCGTGGGGCCTGTCCCCTCCAGCGGGGGCCGGCTCCCAACTGGCCCCACAGGGGAGTAGCCCAGAGGGCTGAGACCTGCAAGTTTAGTTCATAGGTGAGCTGGCAACATAACGTGCACGGGAGCCAGAGCCCCCTGGTGGGAACAGGGCCCTGCGCCCCATTCCCCACCCCCGTGAGCCAGCCAGTCCCTGCTGTGGGGCCAGATGGCAGCCGGCGCCCCCTAGTGGGGACAGGCCCCACGCCCCATTTTCTGCCCCCCTGAGCCAGCCAGTCCCCACCCTGGGGCCGGATGGATGGAGGGGTGCGGCTGGGGCGGGACAGGTGCGTGGCGGGAAGGAGGAATGGGGGGCCGGGTGGAGGCCGCAGGGGTGGGACAGGTGCGTGGCGGGATGGAGGAATGGGGGGCCGGGTGGAGGGACGGGGGGCCGGGTGGAGGGACGGGTGCGTGGCGGGATGGAGGAATGGGGGGGCAGGTGGAGGCCGCAGGGTTGCACCCTCTGCTCCTTCCCCAGGCCAGGCCCTCCGGCACCGGCTGGGTTAACCGCCCGCAGCCCGTTGTCACACTTCCTGCAGGAGGAAGCAAAAAGCCAGTGTAACCACCAGGCGGGGACGTCTTCCCCCCTTCCCGGCTCACCCCTTCCTCTCCCCGCAGAACCAGCTGCCCCTGTACGACGACGCCGTGTCCCTGCGCCGCCCCGCGCCCCATAGCAAACACAGCAGCGTCTTACGGTGAGTGACCAGCCAGATGCAGCCACCTCGGGCGTGCGGCAGCGGGGGGAGCAGCCGCATGTAACACTGCCCAGGGAGGGCTCGCCAGGTGCTGGGATGTAGCCACCTCTGGGGCAGCCCGGACCTAAATACTGCAGCAGCTGCCAATGTAGCCTGGAAATGGACAGTCATTAGGGGTTAGAGTTAACACCCCATTGGATGTTACCTACAGCCCGGACGGGGCAATTGCTGTAGTTGCTCTGAGCACCCCCCCTTCCCAGCCCCCACATTGCCCTGCTTTGACCCCCCAACCGCCCCCCCCTTCCAATTAGCCAACAGGCCACTCGCCAGCTACTTTCTGTTTCCCAGAAATAGACTGTGAAGTATCTGCTCCCTGCCCCCTGCTCCAGCCCCAGGGCTACTGGTTACAGGATGGGTGTGGGAGGGGAGCCGGACTCCTGGGTTCTCTCCCTGGCTTGGCCCCAAGGTTACTCTCCTTCCCCCTCCCCCCCAGGAGCATCTCGGTGCCGTCCGAGCCCACCCCGGACCTGCCCCCCAAGATGAGCGACACCTATGCCGTGGTGAACAAGTTCCGGCGGGGGGGCAGGCCGGCAGGGTCCCCCTCTCGGGAGACCAGCCCCGCGTGGTCCCCCATCGACCCCAGTGGCTTCGGGAGGCTGCAGGCCAGCAACTCCCTGCCTGGGAGCCCCGTGAAACGCCTGCCACCCAGCCCCAGCTGTGAACACACCCCCAACTCCGCCAGCGCAGGTACGGGGAGGGGACCCAGGAGTCCAGGGCTAGGAGGGGCTGTGGGTCTGATGGGGGGGGGGGGAGGAAGCCAGGAGGGACCATGGGTCTGATCTGGGGGGGACCTGCATCATGGATCCGATGCAGAAGGAGGGCCTTGGACTCAAGAGTCCTGGGGTGGCTCTGACCCGGGGAGGGGGGACCCCAGCTGCCCGGGGGGTAGGGGGGTCTGACCCAGGGGTCCACACTCTGACCCCTGCCCATCTCTCTGCTCCAGGTGACGCCAGCCCCCGGGGCCCCCCTTCGCCCAGCGCCAGGTGCGGGAAGACCCTGCTACCCAGTCTGAAACCCCCGGTGAGTCCTCCCCCCTGGGCCAGTGACCCCCTGCCCGGCCGGCTGCAGCCAGAGGGGGCGCCACCGTGGGTGGGGCTGGAGGAGGCTGGTGGGGCGAGCGGGGAGGCTTCAGAGTCAGGCCGCCAGGGTTCTCTCCCAGCTCTGGGAGGGGAGTGGGGCCTAGTGGTTGGCGGGATGGGGGCGTGTGTCAGTCTCTGTCGTTCATTTTTCTCCATCTCATCCACAGGCTTTTGTGGCATCTCCCCAGAAGATGGGTGAGTGGGGTGCGAAGGGGGGGCAGGGGATCACACAGCTAAACAGGGGAGGCTACTTCAGTACCTGGATGGGAAACCCCGGCAATTGGAGTGGGTGCGGCAGTCATCGCGGCCTCGCGTCCAAGGCACCCCCAGCCGCAGCTGCATCTCAGGGCTGGCCGAGCCGTCCTGGTGTGGTGTTGTGTGTGGCTGTTCCCCAGCCACCCCGCCCCAGAGGTGGCTGCATCGCAGCGCCGGCCGCAGCCGGGGAGGCCTCATTGTTCTCTCTTCCGCCAGGCCCCAGCTCCCCCCGCCATGACCCTGACGGCTACGAGGCCATGGACCCCTCACCTGGGAGTGGCTGCGGCCCCCTCGCCTCCCCGGGCAACGGTCTCGGTAGGAAGTGGGTGTGGGGGGAGGGGCACATTGGGGGGCAGGCCCCAGGATGGGAGCAGGGGGTGTGTGGTCAGGGGTTGGGACCCAGGAATCTGGGGCAGGCCCCTGGCTCTGACTGGGGACCCAGGAGTCCTGGGGGGGGGGGATGGGACCCCACAGCAGTTTGGATCTGGGGAGTCTGGGCAGGGGGGTGGGGTCAGGCTCTGGGGCTGGGGGGCAGGTACAGGCCCCCTCCTCACTGTTGTCTCTGCCCCAGGCTATAACTTCCGCATCGGGAAGCCAAAAGGACCCCGCGACCCCCCTGCCGAGTGGACGCGGCTCTAGGGGGGATGGGGGCACCAGGGCCTGTGCCCCTCCCCCGCAAACTCCAGCTGGACTGGGCCGCAGCCCTGCATCACCCCACAGCACAGAGCGAGCCCTGCCCCCCATCAACTGACAACAGGCTGGGAGCCAGGACTGCTGGGTTCTCTTCCAGGTGCAGGGAGCCAGGACTCCTGGGTTCTCGCCTTTGACTCAGTGGGGCACTGATGTGAGCTAGGCCCCACAACTTGGGGGCACCGGCGCTAAATCCCACCCCCCCCCAACCCGGGGAGCCCTGGTGGCTCTACCCCGGCAAGACGGGAACGGCCGTGAACAGACAGAAGCAGAAACCAAGCCCAGGGTCGAACCAAGCGGTGTATTAGAGCAGACCCTACAAAAATAAAAGTGTGAAAACAGGAGCTCCCCTGGTGCTTCCCCTCCACCGCAGGGCGGTGCCCCCAGGGGCATCCCTCAGGGCCGGGAGACGCTCCCAAGTCGGAGCTCCTCCTTTGCACTCCGCTGCCCACGGCCCAGGGCCGAGGAAACCGCTCCGGGTGAAATTCCCAGCCGGCGCCGGGCGCGCTCCAGCCGGGGGGGCGCTCTGAGCCAGGCCCGCCCCCGGGCGCCCCTCAGTCCGCGCTCAGGAACCGCCGCTTCCGGGCCGTGTTGGTGTAAGGATGCCAGCACCACTCCACGTCGGCCGTGGCTGCCTGCTCCAGTGTGCCCAGCTTGATCATGTACACTGGAACGAGGGAGGGGCCGGGGGTCAGCGGGGTGCCCCCAGGAGGCAGGAAGCACCCGCTGCTGGGAGACAGGCAAAGCTGGGGAACCCTCTCCCCAATTACTCAGGGTGCGAGGGGCAGGATGGGACAAATTTTCTGGAACTGTCTGAGGAAGCCCACCATCTGCCTCAGTTTCCCCTGGATTCTGCCCAGCCCGGGGGGCGGGGGGGTAGAGACAATCGACAACAGGACCCTGCTGGGGGTCTGGGACAGGGAGAGGGGTCTGGGCTTGGGTGCCTCGTCTTAAATGAGGCTATTGATATAACAGGGATCACAGAAACTTGGTGGAATGAGGAGAATCGAGGGGACACAGTAATACCAGGGGAGAAAACGGAGTGGAAGCAGAGAACCGGTCGGGCTGGTGGGGAAGTGGCACCAGATGTGAAAGAAAAGAGAAGAGTCAAATGAAGTAACAATCTTAAATGAAGCAAACGGTACCGTGGAATCTCTCTGGATGTTATTCGAGCAAGGAATTACTAAGAAGAATAGAGCCGTTGGGATTTACTACCGACCACCTGGCCAGGATGGTGACAGTCACTGTGAAATACGCAGGGAGATTAGAGAGGGTATAAAGATAAAAACCTCACTAAGAACGGGGGATTTCAACTAGCCCCATATTGACTGGAAGCCTAGCGCCTCAGGACGGGATGCAGAGACCAAGTTTCTTGACACCTTAAACGACTGCTTCTTGGAGCCGCTGGTCCCGGAACCCACCGGGAGGGAGAGTCTTGATTTAGTCCTAAGGGTCTAAAGGATCTGGTCCAAGAGCTGAAGGGCTTGGTAACAGTGACCATAACAGAATTACATTTAACATCCCTGTGGCAGGGAAAACACCAGAACGGTCCAACACTGCAGCCTTTAATTTCAGCAAAGGGAACGAGACAAAAACGAGGTGGTTAGTGACACAAACGGAAAGGCACAGCGCCAACAGTGAAATCCCTGCAAGCTGCATGGAACCGTTTTACAGACGGAGGCTCAACTTAAAGGTATCCCCCAAATTCAAAAAGCATCGTGAGAGAACCAAAAAAGAGCCACCGTGGCGAATCAACAAAATAAAAAACAGCGAGAGGCAAAAAGGCATCCTTTACGAAGTGGAAGTTAACTCCTAGTGCGGAAAATAGAAAGGAGCATAAACTCTGGCAAATGAAGTGTAAGAATGTAATTAGGAGGCCAAAAAAGAATTTGAAGAACAGCCAGCCAAAGACTCAGAAGGTAACAGAAAATGTTTTTCAAATACAGCAGAAGCAGGAAGCTGCTAAATAAGCAGTGGGGCCACTGGACGATCGGGATGCTAAAGGAGCACTCAAGGGCGATAAGGCCATTGCGGAGAAACGAAATGAATTCTTTGCATCCGTCTTCACAGCTCAGGATGCGAGGGAGATTCCCACACCGGAGTCTTTTTAGGTGACAAATCTGAGGAACTGTCCCAGACTGAGGTGTCATTAGAGGTGGTTTCGGAACAAATTGATAAATTAAACAGCAATAAGTCACCAGGACCAGAGGAGATCCCCCAAGAGTTCTGAAGGACTCAAATGTGAAATTGCAGGACTGCTAACTAGGGCATGTAACCCGTCATTTAAATCAGCGTCTTCACCAGGTGCCTGGTTTTGAAAAAGGGCTCCAGAGGTGACCCCGGCAGTTCCAGGCCGGTGAGCGTGACATCAGTACCGGGCAAGTGGGGTTGAAACGATCGTAAAGAACAATATTGTCAGACACAGAGATGAACATGATTTGTTGGGGAAGAGTCAATGTGGTTTTTGTAAAGGGAAATCATGCCTCACCAATCTACTAGAATTCTTTGAGGGGGTCGACAAGCATGTGGACAAGGGGGATCCAGTGGATATAGTGTACTTAGATTTTCAGAAAGCCTTTGACAAGGTCCTCACCAAAGGCTCCTAAGCAAAGTGAGCTGTCACGGGGTAAGAGGGAAGGTCCCCTCATGGATCAGTAACTGGTTAAAAGATAGGAAACAAAGGTTAGGAATCAATGGTCAGTTTTCAGACTGGAGAGCGGTAAATAGTGGTGTCCCCCAGGGGTCTGTACTGGGCCCAGGCCTATTCACCGTATTCATCAATGATCTGGAAAAAGGGGTGAACAACAAGGTGGCAAAGTTGGCAGATGATACAAAACTACTCAAGATAGTTAAGTCCCAGGCAGACGGCGAAGAGCTACAAAGGGATCCCTCAACACTGGGTGACGGGGCAACAACATGGCAGATGAAATTCAATGTTGATAAATGCCCATCAGAAAACAGAATCCCGACCACACGTACACAATGATGGGGTCTGAATTAGCTGTTCCCACTCAAAGATCTTGGGGTCGTCGTGGAGAGCTCTCTGCAAACATCCACTCAGTGTGCCGCAGCACCAAAAAAACGACCAGAGCGGTGGGAACCATCAAGAAAGGGAGAGAGAATAAGACAGAAAATATCCTATTGCCTCTATGTACATCCATGGGATGCCCCCACCTTGAACACTGCATGCAGATGTGGCTGCCCCCATCTCGAACAAGATATATAGAAATGAGAAAGGGTTCAGCAAAGGGCAACAAAAATTATTAGGGGTTTGGAACGGCTGCCGTATGAGGAGAGATTAATGAGACTGGGACTTTTCAGCTTGGGAAAGAGTCGACTAAGGGGGGAGATGACAGAGGTCTGTAGAATCATGGGTGGTGTGGGGAAAGTAAATCAGGAAGTGTTATTTACTCCTCATAACACAAGAATTAAGGGTCACTCAATGAAATGAATAGACAGCAGATTTAAAACAAACAAAAGGAAGTATTTCTTCATACAACACACAGTCAACCTGTGGAACTCCTTGCCAGAGGATGCTGTGAAGGCCAAGACCATAACAAGGTGAAAAAAAGAACTAGATAAGCTCCTGGAGGATAGATCCGTCAATGGCTATTAGCCAGGCTGGGCAGGGATGGGGTCCTGAGCCTCTGTTTGCCCAAAGCTGGGAACGGGCACAGGGGATGGATCACTTGATGATTCCCTGGTCTGTTCATTCCCTCTGGGGCACCTGGCATTAGCCAGTGTTAGCAGACAGGATACTGGGCTAGATGGACCTTTGGTCTGACCCAGTCTGGCCAGTCCTATGTTTTTATGAGGGACCCCCAGTGACATGACTCACGTTTCATCTCGAAGCGCGGCCCCACCTCAGACAGCTCGATGTTGCGATGGTCCGTCTTCTTATAAACGTGGTGCCTGTGGGGGACACAAGAGAGGTGGGTCACCCGGCGTGGGCCTGGCTCCCAGCCCCCCTGCCAGCCCTCACTCCCCTCCCAGAGCCGGGAGAAAACTGAGGCATCCTCAGTCCCAGCCATCCCCGTGTGGTGTTATATGTGGCTGTTCCCCACCTGCCCCACCCCAGAAGTGGCTGCATTCTGGGGGAGGCCTGGCACCTGAAGGAGATGTAATCGTCCTGGTTGGCGAAGGTGATGACCCGCTTGCTGTCCTCCTTGGGCACCGGGAAGAGGTACTTGAGGATGCTGCAGACCTGAGGGGCAGAGATCGAGAAGCGCTGGGTTTTGGAGGGCGGGGAGGGGAATTGAGACCCTACAACAAGCAGCCAGTCCCCAGATTGTTCTAATGCCCCCCAGGAGACCCTACAATAAACACATTGCACAAACGTTCCCCAGAGACCCTACAATATCAAAGCGGTCCCTGTCCCCCTCCCCGGGCAGCCCCAGTCCCTAGAAGACCCGACGATAACAAAGCCAGCCTGGGCAGTCTCGGAAGACCCGACAAGGACCCAGCCGCCCCCCGCTCACCCTCTGGCCCAGGTGGGAGGTGAAGTTGTGGAAGATCAGGTGGGGGTTGGCCTCGGACATGGTGCCGATGTCGGGGACCTCGTGACGCATCACCACATTGCAGAGGGTGAAGAACGCTGTGGGGCCGAAGGGCAGGTGGGAGACGATCAGTCCGTCTGGGGGGAGGGGAGGGGGGGGTTAGCCATTGGGGGGGCGGGGATGGAGCTCCCCTGCCCCCCTCAGAACACAGCCCCCACCTAAAAGGCCCTGCAGCCCCCCCACCTTGGAGACCCCCTAGAAACAACAGCAGAGGGGGGTCCCCATCCAGCCCCAACAGAGGGGGGGCCCTCCAGAATCCCAGCAGGACCAGACAGAGACGGAGCAGACCCCCCACACCTGGCTCTCAGCAGGCCTGGACGGGGGGGGGGTGTCCCCCCAGCACGCACCCCCCCACCCCCAGCTCACCCGGCTGCCCTCGGTGTTCATGCAGCACCAGCAGGTCCGTGACGCCATTGGCCTTGCAGGCCCGGAGCAGGGCCCCCACCTCGTGTCGCCCCCGGTTCATGCGCTGGGCGCCCGGCACCACCAGCTTCATCTCCTGCCGACGAGAGGGGCGTGGGCGTGTGAGAGAGACCCTACAACAACAGACCTGCCCCTCCCCCGAACAGCCCGACAACACCACACCCGGCCCCCCGACATCAGGGGATCCGACGACAGCCCCCCCACCCTCTAGGAGGCCCTACAATAACAAAGCCGGCCCTACCCGCCAGCCCCAGTCCCCGGGATGCTCTGCAGAAACAAACCAGCGCCCAGGAGACCCTACAATAACAAACCCAGGCCCTGTACCTTGGCGAACATCTTGAGGCGGGAGCTGGGGTCGCGCGAGGTCGTGATCATCACCTTGGGGTCCTCCACGCCCGCCCAGCGATACTCATCGTCCTGCTGCGTCACCAGCCCTGCCGCGGGAGGCAAGGGTTAACGGGGGGGGCGCCGTGGCCTCTGGCTGGCCACGCCCTCCCGCCCCAGCTCAGGCCCTGAATTCGGTGGGAGACACCCATTTACACCGAGTCAGGGGTTGGGTTATCTTTTAATCCCGCCAGGGAGTGGCAAATTTCTCGCGCCGCGGCCAGTCCCTCGACAGCTTTTATCTCCAGCGACTGGCAGCCAAGTCTTCTCCCGGCCCCGCTGCACTCGGGATCCCCGTCAAACTCCATCTGGACGGGAACCGGAATCCGATTACAACCACACAAAACCGCCCTTGAGGTTTTTCATTCCCGAAAGAAAATGACATGAAAACCAGGCCTAGCCGCGTTCGACTTGTGTCCGCAAATCTCCATTTCACCAGGCCCAGCGCCGGGACCCAAACCATGCAGGTCGGCCGAGGAAGAAAACCACTGCAGCGGGAGGCATCCAAACGGGTTTTCGGGCGGTTTCCTTGGTGTGGTCTGACGTGTGGCGTTGACAGTTTCTCTTAACAGTTCGAAAGCTTTAACTTTTCGATTCGCAGCCTCTCCCATCATTAAAGCATTCCTATCCAACCCGCCTCACGCCCCATCAATTCCCACACGTGTGGGAAAGAATTTTTAAAAGCTGAAAACCCAAAATGAAAATTGAAAGAGCTCAAAATCGCAGGACAAAAGGAGTAAACACCATTATTTTGCTTAACTAATGGAAAGATACAAATCAGGGAAAACGCTTACAAATAACCCTCAGTATCACCCATGGAAATTACAAAAAGATCATATTCTGCCCTACCTGTTAGAAGAGCTGGATACAGGGGAAAAAAAATTGATTAAAACATGGCTTGGATTTGAAACTCCCAGATTTATTGTACAAAGGGAGTATTCGCTGTAACTAGTGAATTTGAACTGATTGTTTCTCATCTCCATGTCCTTCGGGATTTTAGAGCTAGTTGATCTCATCCTCTCCCACCGAGGTTTTATTCAGTGATGGGAAGAGGAAACCAAGCAGCTCCTGATTGGTTTTTTAACCTGGGGCAAAGCTGTCACTGACCTGAGTTCGGTGAACAGATGGACGCGGAGCAAACAGGGGAAGAAGGCCTTCAGCAAAGTGGTACCAGTAACGACCACCCGGTTCGGGGCTCTCTGGCCCGTTAAATATAGATGTTTTTTAATACAACGTAACTGACCATACCAGATTGGAGGGAGCTCAGCCCTGAACGGAAGCAGTCGGAATTTCAGGTGGATTTTTAAACAGAAAAACATCCAAAATCCAGTATAAATTAAGAAAACACCCCGCGTTTTTTGTAACCATCTTTTTTTATCCAACCTGGACGCAGAAGCTTCACGGCTCAGCTGTGGGTGACCAGGGCCAGCTCCCCCTCCCCTCCACCCCCACCCCACCGGCCTCTGCTCCCCCTGCCCCAAGTGAGCTGGCCGCGATAACGGGTCTCTGAGGCTGTCACTCACGGCAGCGTCCGGCCCAACAGGGGGACCCCAACTCAGGTCAGGGTGTCTGTGCAGCACCTGACCCAACGAGGGGAGAGGGATCTCGGCGGCGGGGGTCTGTGCTTCATCTGGAAGTGGCCCACTCTCATGCTTCAGGGCAGACGGGCAGCGAAGAGTCAGGAAGGACACAGAACAATGCTGCCCAAGGGTGTTGGGGAGGAGGGGGTTCCTAGCCTGGAGGAGGAGGCACCAAGCTCCCTTAACCCCCTCCCCTGCCCCCAAACTCACCTTCTGCTCCCTGGTCATCAAACTCGATGGACTTCTGCAGTGCCAGAGCCTCCCGGCGCAGCTCCGTGGGCAGCAGCCGATTCTCTGGGGGGAGCGGGGAGGGGAAAGAGGAAGAGTCAGAGTGTGATTCCAGACAACCCCCCCCCCCCCCCCCCCCGCAAGCCTCGCCCTGCCCCCAGTCCCTTCAGCCCCAAACCAGCCCCTCCTCCATCCTGCAGAGCACCAAGTCCCAACCCTAAGGCCATAGGTCAGGAGAGAGGGGCACCGGCAGGAGGAGGGGGACCGCAGCTCGGGAGTGAGGGGGGGGGCGCAGCTCGGGAGCGAGGGGCGCCAGCGGGGGGGGGAAGGGGCGCAGCTCGCCGGGGAGGGGCGCCGGCCGGCGGGGGGGGGGGGGAAAGGGGCGCAGCTCGCCGGGGGAGGGGCGCCGGCCGGCGGGGGGGGGGGGGGAAGGGGCGCAGCTCGCCGGGGAGGGGCGCCGGCCGGCGGGGGGGGGGGGGGGGAAAGGGGCGCAGCTCGCCGGGGAGGGGCGCCGGCCGGCGGGGGGGGGGGGGGAAGGGGCGCAGCTCGCCGGGGAGGGGCGCCGGCCGGCGGGGGGGGGGGGGGGGGGGAAGGGGCGCCGGTCCGGTCCGTACCCTCCAGCGCCTGCTTGAGTCGCTGCTTCTTGCTCTCGCTGGCGCGGATCCGATCCTCCTGCGCCCGCCGGTGCAGATACTCCCGGCGCTGCCGGGCCTCGCGGCGCAACTGGGCGGGACACACCGGGGCGTGGGGGGTTAACGCGGGGGGGGGTCCCCCCCTCCCCTAGGGGTACCAGCCCCCCCGCCTCCCGTGACCACCCCACAACAGCGCCAGCCCCCCCCCCCCGCACTGCCAGGGGGCCCCAGCCCAGAAAGAGGCGACCCTACAAAAACAAAGCCCGAGACCCCCCCCCCGCCAATCGCCGACCAGCCCCCGCCCCCCAGGCGGCCCGACAGTAACTAGCCCAGCCCCCAATTGCCCCCCCGCGGAGAGAGCAGCAGCAGCCGCGGGCCCCTCCCCCTCTCGGGCGACCCTACAATAACAAACCCAACTCGGGCCCGTACCATGCCGGCAGCTCCCGGCGCTCCGCGGCTCGCTCCCCACAACACGTGGGGGACACGGCCCCCCCAACACCACGGCCTCTCATTGGCCCAGCCTGCCCGGCCTATCAGAGAGCTGGATGCTCAACTGGGCTGGGCGACGTTGTGCCCCTCACAAAGATGGCGGCCTAGGGTGCTGGGAGAGTCACAACCCACCGTTGCCCCTGACAAAGATGGCGGACCAAGGGCCTGGGGCAGGTTTGCCCTTTACAACATGGCGGCGAGACGGGACGGCGTCGCACTTGCCCTCAACGAAGACGGCCGCCGCTTCGTCTTCGCCTGGGGAAAAGGCTCTGTCCAATCAGCGGCTTCTTCCCGCCTCACCAGGAGGGTGATTGGAGCTCCTCGTCAACGTCCTTAGCTCTGATTGGAAGACGCTGGAGAGGCTCCGCCCCGCTGGGAAGCCGGCATTGGCTGGTTTCCAAGGTCATGTGCCCGGGCGAAGGGGAGGGTGCGGGGAGCAGCCGGGACTGCTCGGTCCGGGGCAGGTGCTGGTGGGGGCGGCGGCTCGGGACGCGCATTGCGGGGGCCGCAGCGCGGGACCGAGGGGGGCGGATCCCGGCCCGAGGCCCCGGTTCTGCCCCGGGCCGATGGCCGAGCTGGCGCTGAGCCGGGAGCTGGACGAGCGGCTGCTCCACCTCCTGGGGGCGCTGGAGGCGCTGCAGGGCAAGAGGGACGAATTCAACAGCCGCGTGGAGCAGGTGCGGCGGGGGGGGGATTGAATGGCCCCCCCACTGCCCCTGGGGCCCCCCCACTGCCCCTGGGGCCCCCCTTCTTACCCCCCAGGGCCCCCCACTGCCCCCTGGGGCTCCCCTTCCCACCCCCAGGGCCCCGCTTCTTACCCCTCAGGGCCCCCCCCACTGCCCCCTGGGGCTCCCCTTCTGACCTCCAGGGGCCCCCCTATTGCCCCTCGGGCCCCCCTTCCCAGTCCCAGGGCCCCGCTTCTTACCCCTCAGGGCCCCCCCACTGCCCCCTGGGTCCGCCTTCCCACTCCCAGGGCCCCCCTATTGCCCCTGGGGCCCCCCTTCCCAGTCCCAGGGCCCTGCTTCTTACCCCCCAGGGCCCCCCCACTGCCCCCTGGGTCCCCCTTCCCACCCCCAGGGCCCCCCTTCTTATCCCTCAGGGCCCCCCACTGCCCCTGGGGCCCCCCTTCCCACCCCCAGGGCCCCTTCTTATTCCTCAGGCCCCCCCCACTGCCCCCTGGGGCTCCCCTTCTTACCTCCAGGGCCCCGCTTCTTACACCTCAGGGCCCCCCACTGCCCCTGGGTCCTCCTTCCCACCCCCCGGGGCCCCCCTTCGTACCCCCGGGGCCCCCCTTTGTACCCCCGGGGCCCCCCTTTCCACCCCAAGGGCTGCCTACTGCCCCTGGGGCTCCCCTTCTTACCCCCAGGGCCCCCCCACTTCCCCTGGGGCCCCCCTTCCCACCCCCAGGGCCCCCCTTTGTACCCCTCAGGGCCCCCTACTGCCCCTGGGGCCCCCCTTCCCACACGCAGAGCTCCCCTTTCCACCCCCAGGGCTCCCTACCCACCCCCATCCCCCCACTCCCCCTTTCTTACCCGACAGGGCTGCCCCTGGGGCCCCCCTTCTTACCCCTCAGGGGCCCCTTCTTACCCCTCAGGGCCCCCTACTGCCCCTGGGGACCCACTTCCCACCCCCAGGGCCCCCTACTGCCCCCTGGGACCCCCCCTCTTCCCCAGGGCCCCCCACTGCCCCCTGGGGCTCCCCTTCTTACCCCCAGGGCCCCCCCACTGCTCCTGAGGCTCCCCCTTCTTACCCATCAGGGCCCCCGAGTGCCCCTGGGGCCCCTTTCCCACCCCCAGGGCCCCCCTTCTTACCCATCAGGGCCCCCGACTGCCCCTGGGGCCCCCCTTCCCACCCCCAGGACCCCCTTCTTACACATCGGGCTCCCCACACTGCCCCTGGGGCCCCCCTTCCCACCCCCAGGGCCCTCCTTCTTACCCCTCAGGGCCCTCCCACTGCCCCTGCGGCTCCCCTTCCCACCCCCAGGGCCCCCCCCACTGTCTCTGCGGCCCCCCTTCCCACCCCCATCCCCCCTTCCCCTGGCCCCCCACTGCCCCTGGGGCTCCCCTTCTTACCCCCATGGCCCCCCACTGCCCCTGGGGCCCCCCCTTCCCACCCCCAGGGGCCCTTCTTACCCCCCTTCCCACCCCCGGGGCCCCCCCTTCCCACCCCCGGGGCCCCCCTTCCCACCCCCGGGGCCCCCCTTCCCACCCCCGGGGCCCCCCTTCTGCCCCTGGGGCCCCCCTTCCCACACGCAGAGCTCCCCTTTCCACCCCCAGGGCTCCCTACTGCCCCTGGGGCTCCCCTTCTTACCCCCAGGGCCCCCCTACCCACCCCCATCCCCCCACTGCCCCTGGGGCCCCCCTTCCTACCCCCAGGGCACCCTTACTCCCTACGGCCCTTACCCCCTGGGGACCCACTTCCCACCCCCCGGGCCCCCCCTTCTTACCCATCAGGGCCCCCTAGTGCCCCTGGGTACCCACTTCCCACCCGGGCTCCCCCACTGCCCCCTGGGGCTCCCCTTCTTACCCCCAGGGCCCCCGAGTGCCCCTGGGGCCCCCTTCCCACCCCGAGGGCCCCCCTTCTTACCCAATAGGGCCCCCTTCTTACACCCCCAGGACCCCCTTCTTACACATCGGGCTCCCCACACTGCCCCTGGGGCCCCCCTTCCCACCCCCAGGGCCCTCCTTCTTACCCCTCAGGGCCCTCCCACTGCCCCTGCGGCTCCCCTTCCCACCCCCAGGGCCCCCCGCACTGTCCCTGCGGCCCCCCTTCCCACCCCCATCCCCCCTTCCCCTTCTTACCCCCCATGGCCCCCCACTGCCCCTGGGGCTCCCCTTCTTACCCCCATGGCCCCCCACTGCCCCTGGGGCCCCCCTTCCCACCCCCAGGGCCGCCCTTCTTACCCCCCTTTGTACCCCCAGGGCCCCCCTTTGTACCCCCGGGGCCCCCCTTTGTACCCCTCAGGGCCCCCTACTGCCCCTGGGGCCCCCCTTTCCACCCCCAGGGCTCCCTACTGCCCCTGGGGCTCCCCTTCTTACCCCCTGGGCCCCCCCCTTCCCCTGGGGCCCCACTTCCCACCCCCAGGAAAGGGGGGGGCCCAGGGGCAGTGTGGGGCTCTTCTTACCCCTCAGGGCCCCCCCACTACTCCTAGGGCCCCCCTTCCAACCCCCAGGGCCCCCTTCTTACCCATCAGGGCCCCCTAGTGCTCCTGGGGCCCCCCTTCTCGCCCTCAGGGCCCTTCTTCTTACCCCTCCTCAGGGGCTTCCCTTCTTACCCCCAGGGCCCCCACTGCTCCTGGGGACCCCCTTCCCACCCCCAGGGCCCCCCTTTTTACCCCTCAGTGACCCCCCACTGCTCCTGGGGCTCCCCTTCTTCCCCCAGGGTCCCCCACTGCCCCTGCGGCTCTCCTTCTTACCCCCAGGGTCCCCTACTGCCCCTGGGGGCCCCCTTCCCACCCCCAGGGCCCCCTTTCTTACCCCTCAGGGTCCCCTACTGCTCCTGGGGCCCCCCTTCCCACACCCATCCCCCCACTGCCCCTGGGGAGCCCCTTCCCACTCCCAGGGCTCCCCTTCTTACCCCTCAGGGCCCCCCCACTACCCCTGGGGTCCCCTTCCCATCCCCAGGGCCTCCTAGTGACCCTGGGGTCCCCCTTCCCACCCCCAGGGCCCCCTTGTTACCCATCAGGGCCCCCTAGTGCTCCTGGGCACCCCCTTCCCACCCCCAGGGTCCCCCTACTGCCCTTGAGGCCCCCCTTCCCACCCTCAGGGCCCCCTTCTTACCCCTCAGTTCTCCCCGACTGCCCCTGGGGCTCCTCTTCTTACCCCCCAGGGCCCCCCAATGCCCCCCACTGCCCTGTGGGGCTCCCCTTCTTACCCCCTGGGGCCCCCCTTCCCACCCCCATCACTGCCCCTGGGGCCCTCCTTCCCACCCCCAGGGTCCCCCTACTGCCCTTGAGGCCCCCCTTCCCACCCTCAGGGCCCCCTTCTTACCCCTCAGGGCCCCCTAGTGCTCCTGGGGCCCCCCTTCCCGCCCTCAGGGCCCCACTTCTTATCCCTCAGGGCCCCCCCACTGCCCCCTTGGGCCCCCCTTCCCACCCCCGGGGCCCCCCTCTTCTTACCCCTGAGGGCCCCCTACTGCCCCTTGGGCCCCCCTTCCCACCCCCGGGGCCCCCCTTTTACCCATCAGGGCACCCAGACTGCCCCTGGGGCACCCCTACTGCCCCCTTCTTACCCCTCAGGGCCCCCTAGTGCCCCTGGGGCCCCCTTCTTACCCCTCAGGGCCCCCTAGTGCCCCTGGGGCCCCCCCACTGCCCCTGGGGACCCCCTTCCCACCCCCAGGGCCCCTTACTGCCCCTGGGGCCCCCCTTCCCACCCCCAGGGCCCCCCCACTGCCCCTGGGACTCCCCTTCTTACCCCCAGGGTCCCCTACTGCCCCCGGGGCTCCCCTTCTTACCCCCAGGGCCCCCTACTGCCCCTGGGGAGCCCCTTTCAAACCCCAGGACCCCCCACTGCCCCTGGGGCTCCCCTTCTTACCCCAGAGTCCCCTACTGCCCCTGGGGCCCCCCCTTCCCACCACTCAGGGCCCCCTACTGCCCCTGGGGCCCCCCTTCCCACTCCTCAGGGCCCCCTACTGCCCCGGGACCCCCTTCCCACCGCCGTACCACCCTTCTTACCCCTCAGGGCCCCCTACTGCCCCTGGGGCCCCCCTTCCCACCCCCAGGGCCCCTCTTCCCACCCCCATCCCCCCAGTGCCCCTGGGGCCCCCATTCCCACCCCCAGGGCTCCCCTTCTTACTCCTCAGGCCCCCCACTGCCCATGGGGCCCCCCTTCCCACCCCCAGGGCCCCCTGCTGCCCCTGGGGCCCCCCTTCTTACCCCCCAGGGCCCCGCCACTGTCCCCTGGGGCTCCCCTTCTTACCCCCACGGCCCCCCCACTGCCCCTGGGGCCCCCCTTCCCACCCCCAGGGCACTGCCCCTGCGGCTCTCCTTTCCACCTCCAGGGCTCCCCTTCCCACCGCTCAGGGGTCCCCCTTCTTACCCCTCAGGGCCCACTTCCCCTGGGGCTCCTCTTCTTACCCCCAGGGCCCCCCCACTCCCCCGGGGCCCCCCTTCCCACACCCATCCCCCCACTGCCCCTGGGCCCGTTCTCACCCCTCAGGACCCACTTCTCATCCCTCAGGGCCCCCCTTCTCACCCCTCAGGGCACCCCACTGCCCCTGGGGCCCCCCTACCCAACCCCACGGCACCCTACTGCCCTTGGGGCCCCCCTTCTTACCCATCAGGGTCCCCTACTGCCCCTGGGGGCCCCTTTTTACCCCTTAGGGTCCCCCTTCTTACTCTCAGGGCCCCCTACTGTCCCTGGGGCCCCCCTTCTTATTCCTTAGGGCCCCCCTTCTTACCCCCAGGGCCCCCTACCCTGGAGCCCCCTTCTTACCCCCCAGGACCCCCCCACTGCCCCTGCGGCCCCCCTTCCCACGCTCAGGACCCCCCACTACCCCTGCAGCTCCCCTTCCCACCCCCAGGGTCCCCTACTGCCCCTGGGGCTCCCCTTCTTAACCCCACGGTCCCCCCACTGCGCTTGGGGCTTCCCTTCTTATCCCCAGGGTCCCCTACTGCCCTTGGGGCCCCCCGTCCCACCCCCAGGGCCCCCCGTCCCCCCACTGCCCTTGGGGCCCCTTCCCCCCACTGCCCTTCCCACCCCCAGGGCCCCCCTTCTTACCCATCAGGGCCAATAGTGCCCCTGGGGCCCCCCTTCCCACCTCCAGGGCCCCCTACTGCCCCTCGGGCCCCCTTCTTACCCCTCAGGGCCCCCTTCTTTCCCCTCAGGGCTCCCCTTCCCACCCCATCCCCCCACTGTCCCTGGGGCCCCCCTTCCCACCCCCAGGGCCCCCCTTCTTACCCATCAGGGCCCCCTAGTGCCCCTGGGGACCCACTTCCCACCCCCACGACCCCCTACTGCTCCTGTGGCCCCCTTCTTACCCCTCAGGGCCCCCTACTGTCCCTTGGGCCCCCCCACTGCCCCTCAGGACCCCTTCCCACCCCCAGGGCCCCCCATTGCTCCTGGGGACCCCCTTCCCACCCCCAGGGCCCCCTACTTCCCCTGGGGCCCCCCTTCTTACCCCAGGGTCCCCTACTGCCCCTGCGGCCCCCCTTCCCACCCCCAGGGCCCCCCTTCTTACCCCTCTGGGCCCCCCACTGCCCCTGCGGCCCCTTCTTACCACTCAGGGCCCCCCCACTGCCCCCTGGGGCTCCCCTTCTTACCCCCAGGGTCCCCTACTGCCCCTGTGGCCCCCCTTCTTACCCATCAGGGCACCCTAGTGCCCCTAGGGCCCCCCTTCTTACCCCCCACTGCCCCCCTTCTTACCCCCCAGGGCCCCCCACTGCCCCTGGGGACCCCCTTCCCACCCCCAGGGCGCCCCTACTGCCCCTAGGACCCTCTTTCCAACCCCCAGGGCCCCCCTTCTTACCCCTCAGGGCCCCCTAGTGCCCCTGGGACCCCCCTTTCCACCCCCAGTGCCCCTTCCTACCCCCGCTTCCCACCCTCAGTGCCCTCCCACTGCACCTGGGGCTCCCCTTCCCCCTCAGGGTCCTGTACTGCCCCCGGGGCCCCCCTTCCCAGCCTCAGCGCCCCCTCACTGCCCCCGGGGCCCCCCTTCCCAGCCTCAGGGCCCCCTCACTGCCCCCGGGGCCCCCCTTCTTACCCCCAGAGCCTCCCCACTGCCCCTGGGGCCTTCCCACGCCCAGGGCCCCCTACTGCCCCTGGGTCCCCTTTCCACCCCCAGGGCCCCCATCCTTACCCCCCAGGGCCCCCACACTGCCCCTGCGGCTCCCCTTCCCACCCTCAGGGCCCCCCCACTGCCCCTGGGGCTCCCCTTCCCACCCCCATGGCTCCCCTTCGTACTCCTCAGGGCCCCCCACTACCCCTGGGGCCCTTCTTACCTCTCAGGGCCCCCCTTCTTCCCCCCAGGGCCCCCCACTGCACCTGGGGACCCCCTTCCCACCCCCACGGCCCCCCTTTTTACCCCTCAGTGCCCCCACTGCCCCTGCGGCTCCCCTTCTTATCCCCAGTGTCCCCTACTGCCCCTGGGGGCCCCCTTCTAACTCCTCTGGGCCCTCCACTGCCCCTGGGGACCCCCTTCTTGCCCCTGCGGCCCCACTTCCCACCCCAGGGCCCCCTAGTGCCCCTGGGGCCCCCCTTCATACCCCTCAGGGCCCCCAAGTGCCTCTGGGGCCCCCTTCTTTCCCCTCAGGGCCCCCTAGTGCCTCTGGGGCCCCCTTCTTTCCCCTCAGGGCCCCCTAGTGCCCCTGGGGCCCCCCACTGCCCCTGGGGACCCCCTTCCCACCCCCAGGGCCTGCCCACTGCCCCTGGGGCTTCCCTTCTTACCCCCAGGGTCCCCCACTGCTCCTGGGGACCCCCTTCCCACTGCCCCTGGGGCCCCCCTTCCCACCCCCAGGGCCCCCCCAATGCCCCTGGGGCTCCCCTTCTTACCCCCAGGGTCCCCTACTGCCCCTGGGGCCCCCTTCCCACCCCTCAAGCCCCCTTCTTACCCCACTGCCCCTGGGGCTCCCCTTCCCACCCCCAGGGCCCCCCCACTGCCCCTGGGGCTCCCCTTCTTACCTCTCGGGGCTCCCCTTCTTACCCCTCAGGGCCCCCGACTGCCCCTGTGGACCCCCTTCCCACCCTCAGGGCCCCCCTTCTCACCCCATCCCCCCAATGCCCCTGCGGCTCCCCTTCCCAACCCCAGGGCCCCCCTTCTTACCCCTCTGGGCCCTCCACTGCCCCTGGGGCCCCCCTTCTTACCCCTCAGGGCCCCCTAGTGCCCCTGGGGCCCCCTTCTTACCCCTCAGGGCGCCTTAGTGCCCCTGGGGCCCCCCCACTGCCCCTGGGGACCCCCTTCCCACTCCCAGGCCCCCCTACTGCCCCTGGGGCCCCCTACTGCCTTGGGACCCCCCTTCCGACCCCCAGGGCCCCCACTGCCCCTGGGGCTTCCCTTCTTACCCCCAGGGTCCCCTACTGCCCTTGAGGCCCCCTTCCCACCCCCAGGGCCCCCTTCTTACCCCTCAGGGCCCCCCTTCCCACCGCAGGGCTCTTCCTACCCCTCAGGGCCCCCCCACTACCCCTGGGGCCCCCCTTCCCACCCCCAGGGCCCCCTTCTTACCCATCAGGGCCCCCTAGTGCTCCTGGGGCCCCCCTTCTCGCCCTCAGGGCCCTTCTTCTTACCCCTCAGGGCACCCCCACTGCCCCAGGGGCTCCCCTTCTTACCCCCAGGGCCCCCCACTGCTCCTGGGGACCCCCTTCCCACCCCCAGGGCCCCCCTTTTTACCCCTCAGTGCCCCCCACTGCCCCTGGGGCTCCCCTTCTTCCCCCAGGGTCCCCCACTGCCCCTGCAGCTTCCCTTCTTACCCCCAGGGTCCCCCTAATGCCCCTGGGGCCCCCCTTCCCACCCCCAGGGCCCCCCCACTGCCCCTGCGGCTCCCCTTCCCACCTCCAGGGCTTCCCTTCCCACCCCTCAGGGGTCCCCCTTCTTACCCCCTCAGGGCCCCCCTTCCCACCGCAGGGCTCTTCTTACCCCTCAGGGCCCCCCCACTACCACTGGGGCCCCCCTTCCCACCCCCACGGCCCCCTTCTTACCCATCAGGGCACCCTAGTGCTCCTGGTGCCCCCCTTCTCGCCCTCAGGGCCCCCCTTTTTACCCCTCAGTGCCCCCCCACTGCCCCTGGGGCTCCCCTTCTTCCCCCAGGGTCCCCTCCTGCCCCTGGGGGCCCCTTTCCCACCCCCAGGGCCCCCCTTCTTACGCCTCAGGGTCCCCTCCTGCCCCTGGGGGCCCCCTTCCCACCCCCAGGGCCCTCCTTCTTACTCCTCTGGGCCCTCCACTGCCCCTGGGGCCCCCCTTCTTACCCCTGCCCCTGCAGCCCCACTTCCTACCCCCAGGGCCCCCTAGTGCCCCTGGGGCCCCCCTTCTTTCCCCTCAGGGCGCCCTAGTGCCCCTGGGGCCCCCCCACTGTCCCTGGGGACCCCCTTCCCACCCCCAGGGCCCCCTACTGCCCCTGGGGCCCCCCTTCCCACCCCCAGGGCCCGCCCACTGCCCCTGGGGCTCCCCTTCTTACCCGCAGGGTCCCCCACTGCTCCTGGGGACCCCCTTCCCACTGCCCCTGGGGCCCCCCCTTCCCACCCCCAGGGGCCCCCCCACTGCCCCTGGGGCTCCCCTTCTTACCCCCCAGGGTCCCCTACTGCCCCCTGGGGCCCCCTTCGCACCCCTCAAGCCCCCTTCTTACCCCACTGCCCCTGGGGCTCCCCTTCCCACCCCAGGGCCCCCCCACTGCCCCTGGAGCTCCCCTTCTTACCTCTCGGGCTCCCCTTCTTTCCCCTCGGGGCCCCCCTACTGCCCCTGTGGACCCCCTTCCCACCCTCAGGGCCCCCCTTCCCACCCCATCCCCACACTGCCCCTGCGGCTCCCCTTCCCACCCCCAGGGCCCCCCTTCTTACCCCTCTGGGCCCTCCCACTGCCCCTGGGGCCCCCCCACTGCCCCTGGGACCCCCCTTCCCACCCCCAGGGCCCCCTACTGCCCTGGGACCCCCCTTCCCACCCCCAGGGCCCCCCTTCTTACCCCTCAGGGCCCCCCTTCCCACCGCAGGGCTCTTCTTACCCCTCAGGGCCCCCCACTACCCCTGGGGCCCCCCTTCCCACCCCCAGGGCTCCCTTCTTACCCATCAGGGCCCCCTAGTGCTCCTGGGGCCCCCCTTCTCGCCCTCAGGGCCCTTCTTCTTACCCCTCAGGGCACCCCCACTGCCCCAGGGGCTCCCCTTCTTACCCCCAGGGCCCCCCACTGTTCCTGGGGACCCCCTTCCCACCCCCAGGGCCCCCCTTTTTACCCCTCAGTGCCCCCCCACTGCCCCTGCGGCTCCCCTTCTTACCCCCAGGGGTCCCCTACTGCCCTGGGGGCCCCCTTCCCACCCCCAGGGCCCCCCCTTCTTACTCCTCTGGGCCCTCCACTGCCCCTGGGGCCCCCCTTCTTACCCTTGCCCCTGCGGCCCCACTTCCCACCCCAGGGCCCCCTAGTGCCCCCTGGGGCCCCCCTTCTTACCCCTCAGGGCCCCCTAGTGCCTCTGGGGCCCCCTTCTTTCCCCTCAGGGCCCCCTAGTGCCCCCCCATCCTTACCCCTCAGGGTGCCCTAGTGCCCCTGGGGCCCCCCCTCTGCCCCTGGGGACCCCCTTCCCACCCCCAGGGCCCCCTACTGCCCCTGGGGGCCCCCCCACTGCCCTGGGGACCCCCCTTCCCACCCGCAGGGCCCCCTACTGCCCTGGGACCCCCCTTCCCACCCCCAGGGCCCCCTACTGCCCCTGGGGGCTTCCCTTCCCACTGCCCCTGGGGCTCCCCTTCTTACCCGCAGGGTCCCCCACTGCTCCTGGGGACCCCCTTCCCTGAGGCCACTTTCCACCCCCAGGCCCCCTTCTTACCCCTCAAGACCCCCCTTCCCACCGCAGGGCTCTTCCTACCCCTCAGGGCCCCCCCACTACCCCTGGGGCCCCCCTTCCCACCCCCAGGGCCCCCTTCTTACCCATCAGGGCCCCCTAGTGCTCCTGGGGCCCCCCTTCTCGCCCTCAGGGCCCTTCTTCTTACCCCCTCAGGGCACCCCCACTGCCCCAGGGGCTCCCCTTCTTACCCCCAGGGCCCCCCACTGTTCCTGGGGACCCCCTTCCCACCCCCAGGGCCCCCCTTTTTACCCCTCAGTGCCCCCCCACTGCCCCAGGGGCTCCCCTTCTTACCCCCAGGGCCCCCCACTGTTCCTGGGGACCCCCTTCCCACCCCCAGGGCCCCCCTTTTTACCCCTCAGTGCCCCCCCACTGCCCCTGCGGCTCCCCTTCTTACCCCCAGGGTCCCCTACTGCCCCTGGGGGCCCCCTTCCCACCCCCAGGGCCCCCCTTCTTACTACTCTGGGCCCTCCACTGCCCCTGGGGCCCCCCTTCTTACCCTTGCCCCCTGCGGCCCCACTTCCCACCCCAGGGCCCCCTAGTGCCCCTGGGGCCCCCCTTCTTACCCCTCAGGGCCCCCTAGTGCCTCTGGGGCCCCCTTCTTTCCCCTCAGGGCCCCCTAGTGCCCCCCCATCCTTACCCCTCAGGGTGCCCTAGTGCCCCTGGGGCCCCCCCTCTGCCCCTGGGGACCCCCTTCCCACCCCCAGGGCCCCCTACTGCCCCTGGGGCCCCCCCCCACTGCCCCTGGGGACCCCCCTTCCCACCCGCAGGGCCCCCTACTGCCCTGGGACCCCCCTTCCCACCCCCAGGGCCCCCTACTGCCCCTGGGGCTTCCCTTCCCACTGCCCCTGGGGCTCCCCTTCTTACCCGCAGGGTCCCCCACTGCTCCTGGGGACCCCCTTCCCTGAGGCCACTTTCCCACCCCCAGGGCCCCCTTCTTACCCCTCAAGACCCCCCTTCCCACCGCAGGGCTCTTCCTACCCCTCAGGGCCCCCCCACTACCCCTGGGGCCCCCCTTCCCACCCCCAGGGCCCCCTTCTTACCCATCAGGGCCCCCTAGTGCTCCTGGGGCCCCCCTTCTCGCCCTCAGGGCCCTTCTTCTTACCCCTCAGGGCACCCCCACTGCCCCAGGGGCTCCCCTTCTTACCCCCAGGGCCCCCCACTGTTCCTGGGGACCCCCTTCCCACCCCCAGGGCCCCCCTTTTTACCCCTCAGTGCCCCCCCACTGCCCCAGGGGCTCCCCTTCTTACCCCCAGGGCCCCCCACTGTTCCTGGGGACCCCCTTCCCACCCCCAGGGCCCCCCTTTTTACCCCTCAGTGCCCCCCCACTGCCCCTGCGGCTCCCCTTCTTACCCCCAGGGTCCCCTACTGCCCCTAGGGGCCCCCTTCCCACCCCCAGGGCCCCCCTTCTTACTACTCTGGGCCCTCCACTGCCCCTGGGGCCCCCCTTCTTACCCTTGCCCCTGCGGCCCCACTTCCCACCCCAGGGCCCCCTAGTGCCCCTGGGGCCCCCCTTCTTACCCCTCAGGGCCCCCTAGTGCCCTCTGGGGCCCCCTTCTTTCCCCTCAGGGCCCCCTAGTGCCCCCCCATCCTTACCCCTCAGGGTGCCCTAGTGCCCCTGGGGCCCCCCCTCTGCCCCTGGGGACCCCCTTCCCACCCCCAGGGCCCCCTACTGCCCCTGGGGCCCCCCCCACTGCCCCTGGGGACCCCCCTTCCCACCCGCAGGGCCCCCTACTGCCCTGGGACCCCCCCCTTCCCACCCCCAGGGCCCCCTACTGCCCCTGGGGCTTCCCTTCCCACTGCCCCTGGGGCTCCCCTTCTTACCCGCAGGTCCCCCACTGCTCCTGGGGACCCCCTTCCCTGAGGCCACTTTCCCACCCCCAGGGCCCCCTTCTTACCCCTCAAGACCCCCCTTCCCACCGCAGGGCTCTTCCTACCCCTCAGGGCCCCCCCACTACCCCTGGGGCCCCCCTTCCCACCCCCAGGGCCCCCTTCTTACCCATCAGGGCCCCCTAGTGCTCCTGGGGCCCCCCTTCTCGCCCTCAGGGCCCTTCTTCTTACCCCTCAGGGCACCCCCACTGCCCCAGGGGCTCCCCCTTCTTACCCCCAGGGCCCCCCACTGCTCCTGGGGACCCCCTTCCCACCCCCAGGGCCCCCCTTTTTACCCCTCAGTGCCCCCCCACTGCCCCTGGGGCTCCCCTTCTTCCCCAGGGTCCCCCACTGCCCCTGCAGCTCCCCTTCTTACTCCCAGGGTCCCCTAATGCCCCTGCGGCTCCCCTTCCCAGCTCCAGGGCTCCCCTTCCCACCGCTCAGGGGTCCCCCTTCTTACCCCTCAGGGCCCCCCCACTTCCCCTGGGGCTCCTCTTCTTACCCCCAGGGTCCCCAGCTGCCCCTGGGGCCCCCCAGGGTCCCCCATTGTCCTTGGGGCCCCCTTCTTACCCCCAGGCCCCCCCACTCCCCCTGGGGCTCCCCTTCCCACCCCCAGGGCCCCCCCTTCCCACACCCATCCCCCCACTGCCCCTGGGCCCCCCTTCTCACCCCTCAGGGCCCCCCTTCTCACCCCTCAGGGCCCCCCTTCTCACCCCTCAGGGCACCCCACTGCCCCGGGGCCCCTCTTCCCACCCCTCAGGACCCCTGCTGCCTCCGGGGCCCCTCTTCCCAACACTGTGCCCCCTTCTTACCGCTCAGGGCCCCCCTACTGCCCCTGGGGCCCCCCTTCCCACCCCCAGGGCCCCTCTTCCCACCTCATCCCCCCACTGCCCCTGGGGCCCCCCTTCCCACCCCCAGGGCTCCCCTTCTTACTCCTCAGGGCCCACTACTGCCCCTGGGACCCCCTTCCCACCCCCAGGCCCCCCTTCTTACCCCGCAGGGCCCCCCCACTGTCCCTGGGGCCCCCCTTCCCAACCCCAGGGCACCCTGCTGCCCCTGGGGCCCCCCTTCTTACCCCCCAGGGCCCCCCACTGCCCCCTGGGGCTCCCCTTCTTACCCCCATGGCCCCCCCACTGCCGCTGGGTCTTCCCTTCTTACCCCCAGGGTCCCCTAATGTTCCTGGGGCCCCCCTTCCCACCCCGAGGGCTCCCCTTCTTACCCCTCAGGGCCCCCCACTACCCCTGGGGCCCTCCTTCCCACCCCCAGGGCCCCCCCACTACCCCTGGGGCCCTCCTTCCCACCCCGAGGGCCCCCTTCTTACCCCCCAGGGCCCCCCACTGCCCCCCACTGCCCTGTGGGACTCCCCTTCTTACCCCCAGGGCCCCCCCACTGCCCAGGGGCTCCCCTTCTTAGCCCCAGGCCCCCCCACTGCCCTGGGGGTGGGAAGGCTCCAGGGGCAGTAGGGGGGCCCTGGGGGTGGGAAGGGGGGACCCAGGGGCAGTAGGAGGCCCTGAGGGGTAAGAAGGGGGCCCCCCACTGCCCCTGGGTTCCCGCCTTTCCACCCTTGGGGCCCCCTTCCTACCCCCAGGGCCCCCCTTCTTACCCCTCAGGGCCCCCAAGTGCCCCTGGGGCCCCCCTTCCGACCGCCAGGGCTCCCCTTCTTAACCCTCAGGGCCCCCCCACTGTGCCTGGGGCTCCCCTTCTTACCCCTCAGGGTCCCCTAGTGCCCCTGGGACCCCTTTCCCACCCCAGGGCTCCCCTTCTTACCCCTCAGGGCCCCCCCACTGCCCCTGGGGCCCCCCTTCTTACCCCTCAGGGCCCCCTTCTCACCCATCAGGGCCTCCCCACTGCCCCTGGGGCTCCCTTCTTTCCCCTCAGGGTAGGGTCCCTAGTGCCCCTGGGACCCCTTTCCCACCCCCAGGGCTCCCCTTCTTACCACTTAGGGCCCCCCACTGCCCCTGGGTCTCCCCTTCTTACCCCTCAGGGCTCCCCTTCTTACCTCTCATGGCCCCCCCACTGCCCCTGGGGCCCCCCTTCTTACCCCTCAGGGCCCCCTTCTCACCCATCAGGGCCCCCCCACTGCCCCTGCGGCTCCCCTTCCAACCCCCAGGGCCCCCCACTGCCCCTGGGGTCCCCTTCCCACCCCCGGGGCCTCCCCACTGCGCCTTGGGCTTCCCTTCTTACCCCCAGGGCCCCCTTTCTTACCCCTCAGGGCCCCCTACTGCCCCCGAGGCCCCCCTTCCTACCCCCGGCGCCCCCCTTCTTACTGCCCCCCTGCGGCTCCCCTTCCCACCCCCAGGGCTCCCCTTCCCACCCCCAGGGCCCCTTACTGCCCCCGGGGCCCCTTTCCCACCCCCGGCGACCCCCTCAGGGCCCCCTACTGCCCCTCAGGCCCCCCTTCCCACCCCCAGGGCCCCCCCACTGTCCCTGGGGCTTCCCTTCTTACCCCCAGGGCCCCCCCACTTCCCCTGGGGCCCCACTTCCCACCCCCAGGGCCCCTTACCTCTCAGGGCCCCGTACTGCCCCTGGGGCCCCCCTTTCCACCCCCAGGGCCCCCCTTCTTACCCCTCAGGGCCCCCTACTGCCCCTGGGGCCCCCCTTCCCCCACGCAGAGCTCCCCTTTCCACCCCCAGGGCTCCCTACCCACC
Source organism: Caretta caretta (assembly GCF_965140235.1). NCBI lineage: Eukaryota > Metazoa > Chordata > Testudines > Cheloniidae > Caretta > Caretta caretta. Next base: position 14,230,518 of record NC_134228.1, on the reverse strand, counting down.
ACCATCCCCCCACTGCCCCTGGGGCCCCCCTTCCCACCCCCAGGGCCCCCTTTCTTACCCGACAGGGCTGCCCCTGGGGCCCCCCTTCTTACCCCTCAGGGGCCCTTTCTTACCCCTCAGGGGCCCCTTCTTCCCTAGGGCCCCCCACTGCCCCCTGGGGCTCCCCTTCTTACCCAGGGCCCCCCCACTGCCCCTGGGGCCCCCCTTCTTACCCCTCAGGGCCCCCTTCTCACCCATCAGGGCCTCCCCACTGCCCCTGGGGCTCCCCTTCTTTCCCCTCAGGGTAGGGTCCCTAGTGCCCCTGGGACCCCTTTCCCACCCCCAGGGCTCCCCTTCTTACCCCTTAGGGCCCCCCACTGCCCCTGGGTCTCCCCTTCTTACCCCTCAGGGCTCCCCTTCGTACCTCTCATGGCCCCCCCACTGCCCCTGGGGCCCCCCTTCTTACCCCCATGGCCCCCCACTGCCCCCGGGGCCCCCCTTCGTACCCCCGGGGCCCCTCTTCCCACCCCCAGGGCCCCCTTCTGCCCCTGGGGCCCCCCTTCCCACACGCAGAGCTCCCCTTTCCACCCCCAGGGCTCCCTACTGCCCCTGGGGCTCCCCTTCTTACCCCCAGGGCCCCCCTACCCCCCATCCCCCCACTGCCCCTGGGGCCCCCCTTCCTACCCCCAGGGCACCCTTACTCCCTACGGCCCTTACCCCCTGGGGACCCACTTCCCACCCCCCGGGCCCCCCCTTCTTACCCATCAGGGCCCCCTAGTGCCCCTGGGTACCCACTTCCCACCCGGGCTCCCCCACCGCCCCCTGGGGCTCCCCTTCTTACCCCCAGGGCCCCCGAGTGCCCCTGGGGCCCCCTTCCCACCCCGAGGGCCCCCCTTCTTACCCAATAGGGCCCCCGAGTGCCCCTGGGGCCCCCCTTCCCACCCCCAGGACCCCCTTCTTACACATCGGGCTCCCCACACTGCCCCTGGGGCCCCCCCTTCCCACCCCCAGGGCCCTCCTTCTTACCCCTCAGGGCCCTCCCACTGCCCCTGCGGCTCCCCTTCCCACCCCCAGGGCCCCCCCCCACTGTCCCTGCGGCCCCCCTTCCCACCCCCATCCCCCCTTCCCCTTCTTACCCCTCAGGGCCCCCCACTGCTTCTGGGGACCCCCTTCTTACCCCCACGGGGGGGCGCCAGGGGCAGTGGGGGGATGGGGGTGGGAAGAGGGGCCCTGGGGGTAAGAAGGGGGGCCCCAGGGGGTAAGGGCCGTAGGGGCCCCGAGGGGTAAGAAGGGGCCACTAAGGGGTAAGAAAGGGGGCCCTGGGGGTGGGAAACGGGCCCCAGGGGCAGGTGCCCTGGGGGTAGGAAGGGGGGCCCCAGGGGCAGTGGGGGGATGGGGGTGGGTAGGGGGGCCCTGGGGGTGAGAAGGGGAGCCCCAGGGGCAGTAGGGAGTCTACTGCCCCTGGGGCTCCCCCTTACGCCCAGTGTACCCTACTGCCCCTGGGGCCCCCCTTCCCACCCCCAGGGCCCCAGGGAAGGGGAGCCCCAGGGGCAGTGGGGGGGTCCTGGGGGGTAAGAAGGGGAGCCCCAGGGGCAGGGCCCCCCTTCTTACCCTGCAGGGCCCCCCACTACCCCGGGGGCCCCCCTTCCCACCCCCAGGGCCCCCCCACTGCCCTTGGGCTCCCCTTCCCACCCCAGGGCCCCCTGCTACCCCTGGGGCCCCCCTTCTTACCCCCCAGGGCCCCCCCACTGCCCCTAGGGCTTCCCTTCTTACCCCCAGGGTCCCCTACTGCCCCTGGGGCCCCCTTCCCACCCCCAGGGCCCCTCTTCCCACCCCATCCCCCCACTGCCCCTGGCGCCCCCCTTCCCACCCCAGGGCTCCCCTTCTTACTCCTCAGGGCCCCCCCACTGCCCCTGGGCCCCCCTTCCCACCCCCAGGGGCCCCCCACTGCCCCTGGGGCTTCCCTTCTTACCGCCAGGGTCCCCTACTGCCCTTGAGGCCCCCTTCTTACCCCTCAGGGCCCCCCTTCCCACCCCCGGGGCCCCCCTTCCCACCCGAGGGCTCTTCTTACCCCTCAGGGCCCCCCCACTACTCCTAGGGCCCCCCTTCCAACCCCCAGGGCCCCCTTCTTACCCATCAGGGCCCCCTAGTGCTCCTGGGGCCCCCCTTCTCGCCCTCAGGGCCCCCCCCTCACCCATCAGGGCCCCCCCACTGCCCCTGCGGCTCCCCTTCCAACCCCCAGGGCCCCCCACTGCCCCTGGGGTCCCCTTCCCACCCCCGGGGCCTCCCCACTGCGCCTTGGGCTTCCCTTCTTACCCCCAGGGCCCCCTTTCTTACCCCTCAGGGCCCCCTACTGCCCCCGAGGCCCCCCTTCCACCCCCGGCGCCCCCCTTCTTACTGCCCCCCTGTGGCTCCCCTTCCCACCCCCAGGGCCCCTTACTGCCCCGGGGCCCCTTTCCCACCCCCGGCGACCCCCATCTTACCCTCAGGGCCCCCTACTGCCCCTCAGGCCCCCCCTTCCCACCCCCAGGGCCCCCCCACTGTCCCTGGGGCTTCCTTCTTACTCCCAGGGTCCCCTACTGCCCTTGAGGCCCAATAGATATACGTATAG